>NC_089266.1:4401583-4684083 GCF_963930625.1 Muntiacus reevesi
AGATCCCCTGAAGGAGGAAATGGCAACCCACTCCAGTATTCCTGCCTGGGAAATTCCATGGACAGAGAAGCCCGGAGGGCCATGATCCACGGGATTGCAGAGTCGGACACGACTGAGCGACTACAAACTACTTCTTGTCACTTTGTGCTCTCGGAGTCCAAGCAAAGATCAACCGCCTCCGCCACCCACCCGGGGTGCTCCATGCCAGCCCCGATGTCCAGCAACCCTGAAATAAATGAACACACCCTTGAGGTGCCTGGCCTGCCTCACGATCATCCTAACAAAACAACAACCTCATGAGCCTACAGTCCCTTTCTAGTTAATTTCAGCCCCAAAGCAACAAAGCAGACACCAGCTCGGAGGGCTCAAGGCAGCATCAAGGTTGAAAATCCGGGAGCGTGGAACCACTTTCAGCCATCTTAGGTAACGTTGGAAAAAATAAAATAAAATAAGAGAACGCAAGCCTAAAACTAAAAGGAGAATAATTCAAACCTCCCCGGGGCTGCAAATTGAATTACTTTAATGACAACTGAATTTCCTTTTGAGGCATGAAACAGGAGGTAAATAGGAAAACAGCACAGCACACTTTTCTCTTATTTTTCTGGCTAGTGTTGTGTTCCTGGGTGATTTGGGGGGAAATCTGGGCACTGACCGAGAAGAGCCAGGTCCCCACACAGGGGTCTCCCGGGGTGGGCGTGCCGACCTGAGCGTGTTGCCTGAGGACCCCCGAGCTGGCCTTCACCCAACCGCCCCCTTTGGGACTCTTCTAGAAACACTTAGATAAAGGGCACAGGATGAAAAGATGGAAAACAAGGATAGGAAGCGTATCTGACAGTTTTTTCTTTCCCTCGCTATGCAAGGAACAATTTATGCCTGGTTTTTTCGGACAGCGGATTTTATTTGTTTTTCTAGACTCCTACCGTGTTCCCATCCCAGGGGTGGGGCAGGCTGATATTTTTCCTTCAAGGCTGTACTAAAAATTCCTGCCTCCCTCATCACTCTGAGTCCCAGAACCGCCACTGCCGTCAGACGGTACCTCTTCGTCACTCTCGAGACGGTTGGCAAGCCCAACCTCCCCCATCCCCATGCGATCTGGGGTGGCCTTGAAGCATTTAAGACAAGGAAGGTACAAGACATTCTCCCCTCTCCTATCTCTCCAGCCTGTTACTTGAGGATTCCAATTGTTTCCTTTTAGCAGAACATCTCTGGCAAAACTCCTCCTGCGTTATCACTCCCTATGGTATAATGAGTTCCAATCTTTCCACAGAAGTAAAACTGTTGCCATGTCTCAACCCTCAGCTGGTGGCTTCCTCCCACCTCTCCTGAGCCTGAGAGTGAAGTGTGGGGAGGAGGGAGGCGAAGTCTGCAGCCTGGGACTCGGAGGGTTAAGTTAGCCTGGCCGCAGAAGCAGAGAGGGGAATGGGGAGGCATGGCATTCCCCTGGTCCCAGATGGGGGATGCTTAATAACACCCATCCGCAAGTCAGCTTGTTTGGTTATCTTGGAGTGTGTGCTGGGGATAACTCATCCTGGCCGGTCCATCCGGATGTAGCCTCGCTCAAAATCAAGCCTTATACAGGAGTCTTATCCCCCAGGGCTGCCTCCTCCCGGGCTGATAAAGAGTTTCATCATGGATGATTCAAGGGGTTGAGATGCGAGCTCTGGTGATAGCTAATGAGGCCTCCAGCCCCCAGCTGACCTCACTCTCTGCTTGTTGACAGGTTCAGTGAGGCTGGCCAAGCAGCATCATCCCATCGGAGCCAAGACAAGTGAGCTCCGGCTCTTGCACACGCATTCCCCACCCCACCCCCCACCGCCCTGTACCTCCAAGGCCTCCTGGATCGCAGTCCACCTCCAAGCCTCCCAGTGGATCCTCCCAGGTGCCGCTTCTGGAGGCAAATGAGCCAGCTGAGATGGAGAGGGCTGATTCCGTCCGCCAGCCCAGCATCGAGTTAGAGTTTGGCGGCTTCTTCCTTCTTCCCAGACACTCTCCTTCCCACTCAAACAGTTCGGGACCTGAGTAGGTGGTTTTGAGTCTTGAGTCACAAGCATACAGTAGACCCAACCCTCTTGTGTTCAGAGAAGACTTTAAACTGGGAAGAAATACACACACTTGCACGCGCGCACACACACACACACACACACACTTGCAGAGCAGCCCAGCTGGAGCTCTGATGGAAACTGGAGGCCTCCTTATCACCCACACAACCAGCAGCATCAACGGTCCCCAGCTCCCGGGGTCCAAGTACACGACTGGATGAGGTCAGAGATTTCCAGGCAGCTCTGAGTAGTCCATGTGGGTACCAGACAGGCTGGTCCAGGACACGATGTTTTCTCTGAGCCTTCTAAGAGTTAAGGATCTCTTTGCAAACCCTGGAAGGGACAGAAAGTGCCGGCAGGGTTTGGGAGGAATCCTATCCCCTTTTCACCCGCACAGCCAATTCTTGGGGACCAGAGCTCACAGTGATCTGCAGCTTGGGCTGTGTCCATGCTGGGCTCAAGGCTGAAGCTGAAAATCCTCCAATTCCGGTGCCAATTTAATCCACAGAGAAAGACCCAAGGGCCTCAGCCATACTGACGATAAATCACACTCCTGACCTCCGAGTGATGCTTTGCTGTTCTCTAAAGGCTTTTCATATATATTATCTGATCCTCACGCCACATCTGTGAGTTGGATATTGCTAACTCTTTCTCTATTATAAAGGAGGAAACTCGGCTTAGTGAGAGCAGAATGAGGATGCAAACTTTGGACCTCTGACCCCAGAGCCTTTGCTCTTTCTTTGCAGAGGAAATTTAATCATACTTGGAAATGGGCTTGAAGACTTAAAGACACAATGATGAGGTTTACAAAGGCAAGGTAACAAAAGAGTGGAGGACATTTTCCTTTTAAGAATTTTTAAATTGCTTTACCTGAACATATTGTAAATTTAATTACTCGTTACTTTATAGTTGTTCCATGGTTATTGTGGGACATTTTTAAAATGTTGGTAAGAGAAAGGAAAACATAAACCATTAACCGTAATTCAAGTCAGTGTATATGTGTACATACGGACGAGTGTGTGTGTTCAGTCACTCAGTTGTGTCCAACTCTTCACAACTTCATGGACTGTAGCCCGCCAGAGTCCTCTGGCCATGGAATTTTCCAGGCAGGAATACTGGAGTGAGTTGCCATTTCCTACTCCAAGTGGTCTTCCCATCCCAGGGATTGAACCTGCATCTCCTGTGTCTCCTGCATTGTCAGGCGGGTTCTTTACCACTGTGCCCCTGGGAAGCACATATAGACATATGTGCCTGTATTTCCTTAGAGAGTTATTCTATGTTTTTATGTATATAAAATTATATATAAGATCACACATTAATGTATATTCATTGTATATTCTTATAGATCCCTGCATAGCACTTCTTTTTTTTTTTTACTTAGAAACATAGACATATTCTGGAACTATCTTTCCGGTCAGTGGATAGGTTTATACTATTCTTTAATGGCTGCTTCATGTTCTCTTGTATTGATATTATTGGACACTGGCACTGTTTTCATTTTTTTATAATTGCAAATTCTGCTGTAATGAAGTTTCTTATGCACATATCATTGTGCAGCTGACTGATTATTTCCCTAAGATCCATTCCTGGAAGTGAAATAACTTGGTCAAAACACACCAAGATTTTCAATCTTCTTTGCCAAAGGGTGTGCCTTCTTACAGTCCCAGCAGCCAGATCTAGGAGTCAAGGCTTCGTGGAAGGACAGGCCAGTATGCGGAGAGCCTGGAGGAGGAGGTCGGCATGCGAGCCATGTTTAGGGGATCTTGCATGACATGAAGCAAAGATGGGATCTGGATTCTAGGGGTTAGAGAGATACTAACGTTTTTGGGCTTTGCACTTGGCTCAAGTGGTGAAGAATCTGCCTGCCAGTGTGACAGCTGCAGGAAACTGGAGTTCCATCCCTGGGTCAGGAAGATCCCCTGGAGGAGGAAATGGCTGCCCACTCCAGTATTCTTGCCTGGGAAATCCCAGGGACAGAGGAGCCTGGCGGGCTACAGTCCCTGGGGTCGCTCACACAAAGTTTTTTAGCAGAGATTGATTGGGCTAATGGCAAAGGCAGAAAAAAGGAAAGACTGGAAGAGGGAGATACTGGAACAGCAAGCAGCCATGATGGAAAGGATGAGATGGTTGGACGGCATCATCGACTCAATGGACGTGAGTCTGAGCAAACTCTGGGAGACAGTAAAGGACAGGGAAGCCTGGCGTGCTGCAGTCCGTGGGGTCACAAAGAGTCAGACACGACTGAACAACAACGGATAGAAAGGGAAAATGGAGAACTAAGGGTAGCAAGATGGGCTGCATCAACGTGGGGGACAAAGAGGGGAGAAGAGAGAAGATAGAGAAAGCAGAGAAGGAGGTGGAAGAAGGAGAGGAGGAGGAGGGAAATAAGTTGGAGCCATGGATTGTATCCATGCTAAGCTGCTTCACTCATATCCGGCTCTTTTCAACCCCATGGACCATAGCCCGCCAGGCTCCTCTGTCCATAGGATTCTCCAGGCAAGAATACTGGAGTGGGTTGCCATTTCCTCTCCCAGATGGAAGGTATGGGGGTAATTCAAGATGATACAAAGCTTATGAGTTTGAGCATCTGGAAGAACAGGGATGCTAATAACACCAAAGAACACGGAGGAAAATTTCAAGGGGAAGTGGAATTCGGGTTGAGGAGTCTGCTTGTAACATCCATGCAGAGCTGGTCCTCAGGCTGGCCGGGCGGGACTGAGATCTGCCTTGGAAGCAGGTTGGAGAGGCAGCCTCAGAACCTGCAGGAGGCAGTGAAATTGCAGGGAGTGAAGAGCATGAGGACAAGGGGGCCCAGACAGGTCCCTAGAGAAAACCAACTTGCTCACAGTGGGGGAGATGAAAGAGCCACGGAGGATGGTACAGAGAGGAAGAAAGAGCAGGGCGCATCCGTGTGATGAGATCTGAGCGTGTTGGCAAGGATGCCAAGGGGCCAATAGAAAACCACGGAGCAGGAGCCGATCAGGCTGACCACACTGGTGAGACCAGCATGGTGTGAGACAGGGCTCTGTCCAGCTTGCCCTGGGCCTGCGTCAAGTCTGATCTGTGTCTTCACTACGCTTGAATCACAGCGTACACCCGGGCCAGAATGGTGGCGAGAAGGGGCCTCCTAGGTCTGATCCAACCAAGAATGTTGCCAGCCAGCTGGCCTGGCTTGAACTGTTTAAGCCTGATTGGGGGCGGCAGGCATGGGGGCGGGGAGAAATGGGGAGAGTTGTCCCAGGGAAAGTCTTTTTGTGAATTTTCAACATGAATGCATATCATCCAGAGATGGTCAAAGATGAAACAAGATACACACATCTGCACGCTGTGTTTAAAGCCATGAGACAATAGTAGCCTCATCACAATTTTTTAAAGTTCCAACCCAGAATAAGGAAGGGGTGATCTTATTCTCTATGTGGGGGAGGTGGGAAATTTCCCTTCTTAATTCGACCAAAAAGTAAAGATCTTTGGGCTGACATAGATACCACCCACCCTCTTGAAACATAAAATCTTGAGTTACAGAAAAATCATCCTCCCGGAGAAGGTGAGAGGCTGCTTATAAGCTCCACGTCTTGGCCGTCTCTGAAGGCAGTTTCCGAGGCTGCATGGCCCCGTCCTCACTATCCAAGGGTGGGCGCGACCCTCCAGCCAGATCCCTCTGCTCTGCTTTGCCTCCCCCAGAACCCAACGGAGAGCACAGACCGGGCAGAACAAAACAGTGGCAACCGATGACAAATGGACCGAGCTGCCCCACATCCCCCTCACTCTCCGTTACCACGGTGACAGCAGCCAGCCAAAGGCAAGAGATCAGGAAATATCCGTAAGTGACAGGCTGGTGGACACAGGTATCTGGGGACTCAGTTTGAACTGATGAGATCCGTCAGATCAGTCTACTGAGGGTTGAAGGGGAGCAGGCAGTGAGACGGGGAATTGAGGGGAGGAGGCTAAGGTTCAAACAGGTGGGCTTTGTCCTGGAGACTAGACGCCTCTTTCCTCTCCCCAGAGCATTGTAGTATTCTGGTCATTGTTGACACCACACGCCAAAGCTGTATTCTCTTTCCAATATGTTCATTTCTGCTTCCCTCTTTAACGTCACCTACAAGTCTAGATAGCCTTGAAGATGGGCAGCTGGGTATATACTCAAGAAGGTATGGAAAGAGGCAGAATATTTGACAGAAGGTCACCGGAGCCCCCCTTGACCACTTTGGAGAGTGAACAGCAAACCTGAATACCATCCACTTTCTCCAGTCAGGACAAACTAAGTAAGCATACCCTCTACATTGACAGGCAGAAAGGCATCTATTTAAAAGTGTCTATGGGATTCTCCAGGTAAGAATACTAGAGTGGGTAGCCATTCCCTTCTCCAGGGGATCTTCCTGACCCAGGGATCAAACCCAGGTCTCCTGCATTGCAGGCAGATTCCTTACCGTCTGAGCCCCCAGGGAAGCCACAAAAGGGTATTTGAGGTTTTACTTTAAAAACTACAAGTAGAACTGCCACGTGAGCCAACAATCCCACTCCTGGGCACATACTCTGAGAAAACCGTAATTCAAAAAGACGCAGCACTGTTTACAATAGCCAGGACATGGGAGCAACCAAAATGTCCACCGACAGATGAATGGATAGAGAAGATATGGTGCATACTCACAATGGACTATTACTCAGTCTTAAAAAGGGGTGAAACTGGGTCATCGTAGTGATATGGATGCCAGCAAAGGTCCGTCTAGTCAAAGCTATGATTTTTCCAGTAGTCATGTATGGATGTGAGAGTTGGACTGTAAAGAAAGCTGAGTGCCAAAGAATTGATGCTTTTGAACTGTGGTGTTGGAGAAGACTCTTGAGAGTCCCTTGAACAGCAAGGAGATCCAACCAGTCCATCCTAAAGGAAATCAGTCCTGAGTGTTCATTGGAAGGACTGATACTGAAGCTGAAACTCCAATAGTTTGGACACCTGATGTGAAGAGCTGACTCATTGGAAAAGACCCTGATGCTGGGAAAGATTGAGGGCAGGTGGAGAAGGGGACGACAGAGGATGAGGTGGTTGGATGGCATCACCGACTCGATGGACATGGATTTGAGTAACCTCCAGGAGTTGGTGATGGACAGGGAGGCCTGGGGTGCTGCAGTCCATGGGGTCACAAAGAGTCAGACACGACTGAGCGACTGAACTGAACTGAGTGACACGGATGGACTCGGAGTCTGTCATACAGAGCGAAGCAAGTCAGCAACCGGAAAACAAAGATCACATGTTAACGTATGTGTATGGAATATAGAAAAATGCTACAAATGAATGTATTTGCAGGGCAGGAAGAGAGACGCAGACATAGAGAATGGACAGCTGAGCATGGGGGAGGCGAGGGCGGGGTGGGATGCATTGGGGGAGAAGCACTGACGTGTGTACCCTACCGTGTGAAACGCAGAGAGCGGGAGGGAAGCTGCTGTGAGGGGCAGGGAGAGCTCGGGCTCTGTGATGACCTAGAGCCCTGGGGGTCGGGCGGGGGGTGCTGGAGAGAGAGGGGACATAGGTATGCCTATAGCTGATTCACTTCCCTGCACTGCAGGAACTAACGTAACACTGTAAAGAATTCTACTCCAATGAAAACATAAAATGAAAAACTTAAAAATAAAAAGGAAGCGACACCAAAGCTTGAGAGAGAAAAGGAGAAGACTCAACCTATACTGTAGTATATTCTTCGTTATTTGATTTTGTGTGTGTAACAGGAAGCCAATAGTCAAATATTAACTGGAGTTTTATCACAGCTCAATAGACTAGGTAGACATAATTTCCACCCAATGATCATCACCAAACATAAACATAGGAAGGGAGAAAAGAAACCTCTCAGTGACTCCTACTTTTTACAAAATGGAAATAACATGTTCCTACGTAGGTGCTTTGAAATTCGGTCATTTGAATCATTCAAATTCTAGGTGCACATCAGGAGTCTTGTAACACGCCACTCTCCACACGCGGCCCGCAGCAGCGGAGGACCGATTCGGCCCGCTGCTCTACGCTTTCAGGCGGCTGCTCTGTCGTTGCAGAAGCCACAGAGGTCAAGACTAGGATTTCTGCGCTCAGTTGCCAACACCTATCATGGTTTGCTGCTTGCAGAAGGCAATCAAAACATGCTGTTTTGTTGAATACTGAAAAGTGTTTAAAGTCTTAACCGTAGTAGAAATGATAGCTGAATCTACAAAAACTGGGCCTTTTTTTACCACTAACTGGTGCTAGTGGTAAAGAACCCGCCTGCCATGCAGGAGACTGGGAGACAGGTTCAATCCTTGGGTCGGGAAGATCCCCTGGCGGAGGGCACGGCAACCCACTCCTGTGTTCTTGCCTGGAGAACCCCATGGACAGAGGAGCCTGGTGGGCTATGGTCCAAAGGATCGCAAAGAGTCGAACACGATTGAAATGACTTAGCACACACACACCAAAAACCCTTCTTTCCTCTTTGGTTTAGTGAGCGTGGCATTTAAGTGGAGATGGCCCCTCACTTGACTCTCTTGTCCTGGTTGTTTCTGAAGCCAGGCTATATCCCTGCACTGCCAGGCACGTGGCTGGAGACTCTTCCTCGGATCCCACGAGCCGCACCTGTATCCTTTCACGCTCCCTGTTTATGTACACCAGTTAGACTCGGGTTTCTATGTTTGCAACCGCGAGTCCACGCCACGCATTCCCCACCCCACCACCCCCACATCTCTCTCCATTTCAGTCATCTCTGTTATTCTCAGGACCAATGCATTGCTGGGACTCAACTCCCGCTCCTTGGAAGGAAATCTATGACAAAAGTAGACAGTGTATTAAAAAGCAGAGACATCACCTTGCCAACAAAGGTCCCTATAGTCAAAAGCTACGGTTTTCCAGTAGTCATGTATGGATGTGAGTCGGTCCATAAAGAAGGCTGAAGGCCAGGGAATTGATGCTTTCAAATTGTGGTGCTGGAGAAGACTCTTGAGAGTTCCTTGAACAGCAAGGAGATCAAACCAGTCCATCCTGAAGGAAATCAACCCTGAATATTCATTGAAAGTACTGATGCTGAAGCTGAAGCTCCAGTACTTTGGCCACCTGATGGGAAGAGCTGCCTCATCAGAAAAGACCCTGATGCTGGGAAAGTTTGAGGGCAAAAAAGAGGAGGGAGCAGCAGAGGATGAAACAGTAAGATAATATCACCAATTCAATGGACATGAGTCTGAGCAAACTCTGGGAGATTGTGGAGGACAGAGGAGCCTGGCGTGCTGCAGCGCATGGGGTCGCAAAGAGTCAGACACGAGTGAGTGACTGAACGGGAACAATTGATTTGGTAAGATTGAGCTTTTGCAACTTCCTTTTGGCTGCCTTCTTAGCTCAGAGCCAAATAGAAACTGGGTAATAATTTTATTTACAAGACATTCCCAGCTTTCACCTCTTCCAAGCTTCCTGGAGCCTCGGTATCTTCTCTCTGGAGCAGGTTTCTGGCACTGCAGCAGCAGCGGACCCTGACTCCCACCCTGTCACAACCATCGGCATCTGCGGATGAACCTTGGCCTGGGGAAGGGAAGCAACTTGCCCGAGATCGAAGGTTGACACCGCAGCCCCAATCGATTGTCCGCCTGCCTCCAAACCCAGAGCTCTGCCGATTTCACTTGCTGGACTTCTCCTTGGATTCCCTGACCTGATCGCCTCCAGCTTTAGAGCCAAATAACCCTCAGGGTGTGAGCAAGGATTTCAAATTCCTGTCCGCCTGCCTCCAGTCGCTTCTGCCAGGTGGGAACAAATCTCCTGCCTCTCTGACCAGGCGACTGGTCAGATACTGTGCCAGACTCAAGCCAGATGGCCTTTGCTGCCAACAAAGTGGACCTAGCAGGCTGGGGACACTCCTGATGGTCCCAGAGCATCCACGCTGTGGGATGCCACGTGTTCCTCCCCGACTGACACCAAGCCGTCCTCCAGCCCATAAAGGCAATTTTAAAAAATATTTATTTATTTATTGTTGGCTGGACTGAGTCTTCACGGCTGCAGGCTTTTCTCTAGTTGCCGCCAGTGGGGGCAGCTCTCCAGTTGTGGTCCTCGGGCTTCCTATCGCGGTGGCTTCCCTTGCTGCGGAACACGGGCTCTGGGGCGCTCGGTCTTCAGTACTTGTGGAGTGTGGGCTCAGTAGCTGCGGCTCCTGGGCTCCAGAGCACAGGCTCAATAGTTGCAGGGCCCAGGCTGAGTTGATCCTCAGCACGTGGGGTCTTCCTGGACCAGGGATCGAACTCACGTCCCCTACATGGACAGGTGGATTGCCACCCACCGAGTCACCAGAGAAAGCCCCCAGAAAGGTCATTGGAAGAGCTGGCATTTTGAGGAAGCAGCGGGCAAGGGCAGGGCCCACGGGGGTGGGTAAGAAAGAGTTAAGGCCGCAGCAGCTGGCCACACATGGAGAGTGCAGTCAGCTCAGACAGGTCCCGCTACAGACCAAGGCAGCTGTCACAGGAGAACAGAGCTCACCCCGAAGCCGCTCACGTTGTGTCACACCCAGGGAGCCCCCAGAGCTCTCTGAGGCTGAGGAACAAGGAGCCGGCCACGTCCACACAGGCCCCCCAGCCCCTCCCACGGGGACCTGGAGGCCACTCCACCTCCATCGGCCTGCCTGGTGTCCAGAGAGCCCTGACCTGGCAGGGTGGGAGGGCTTGCCGAGGGGCTCCTGATGCTCCCAGAGCAGCGGGACAGAGGAGGCTGTGCAGGTGTGTGTCTGGGGGGAGTGAACAGGAGCCCGGAGGTGAAGCTCCAGGACTTTGACCATGTGATACGGAGAGCTGACTCCCTGGGAAAGACACTGATGCTGGGAAAGATTGACGGCAAGAGGAGAAGGGGGCGACAGAGGACGAGATGGTTGGATGGCGTCATCCACTCAATGGACATGAATTTGAGCAAGCTCGGGAAGATAGCAAAGGACAGGGAGGCCTGGCTTGCTGCAGTCCATGGTGTTGCAAAGAGCTAGACACAACTTAGCCGCTGAACAACGAATAACAACAACAGAAAGGCACCCTGGGCTTCCCTGGGGCTCAGTGGTAAAGAATCCGCCTGCCAACGCAGACGTAGGTTTGATCCTGGGGTTGGGAAGACCCCCTGGAGAAGGAAACGGCAACCACTCCAGTATTCTTGCCTGGAGAATCCCATGGACAGAGGAGCCCGGTGGGCTGTGGTTCATGGGGTCACAAAGGATCAGGCACGACTTAGCAACTAAGCATGTGCACAAAGAGAGACCCAGGGTAAGGCTGGGGTGCCCTGCAGGCACCACAGAGGTTCAGTCTGGGATTTGAGAGCTCAGATTTGGCTGTCGCTGCTTCTGGGTGGTAAAGCATTTCATGCTGGAATCCTGAAAAGCTTCACTCTGATCCCTCAGCCCCAACCAAGCCTTGGAATTCCTCTCGGACAATAGCTGAGACTCCCCAAGGCCCAGGGCAGTAGCAGGACCACTGATCTGGGGAGATTTCTTTTTATGGCCAGAGCTGATCACAAGACGCGACACCGTGTTTTTGAAGTGCCCTAAATTCCGAGTTTTGACTTAACTGCATGTGAGCCACATATGAAATCACTGCAGTCGTTGCTGTAGTTGTTTAGTCCTTAAGTCATGTCTGACTCTTTGCAACCCCATGGACTGTAGCCCACAAGGCTCTTCTGTCCATGGGATTTCCCAGGTAGGAACACTGGAGTGAGTTGCCATTTCCTTCTCCAGGGGATCTTCCTGACCCAGGGATCGAACTCATGGCCTCCTGCATTTGCAGGTGGATTCTTTAACACTGAGACAGCAGGGAAGCCCTGGTACATTCATGCAATCATGAATCATCGCATGCAATTCATGCAACGAATGTTGTCAAACCTGTGCTTTTGTTCAGTGTCAATGTTTTCAATATACCAAATTGTTTGCTTGTTTTGTTCAATGGCCCAGTCGTCTCTGACTCTTGAGACCCCATGAACTGCAGCACACCAGGCCTCCGGGTGCCTCACCATCTCCCAGAGTTTGCCCAAGTTCATGTCCATTGAGTCAGTGATGCCATCCAGCCATCTCATCCTCTGACGCCCTCTTCTCCTTCTGCCCTCAATCGTTCCCAACACCAGGGACTTTTCCAATGAGTTGACTCTTTGTACCAGGTAACCAAAATACTGGAGCTTCAGCTTCAGCATCAGTCCTTGCAATGGATATTCAGGGTTGATTTCCTTTAAGATTGACTGGTTTGATCTCCTTGCATTCCAAGGGACTCTTAGGAGTTTTCTCCAGCACCACAGTTTGAAGGCATCACATCTTTGGCCTTCTGCCTTCTTTACAGTCCAGCTCTCACAACTGTACGTGACCACTGGGAAGACCATAGCCTTGACTATATAGACCTTTGTCAGCCAAGTAATGTCTTTGCTTTTCAACACACTGTGTAGGCTTGTCATGCTTTCCTGCCAAGAAGCAATCATCTTCTTTAATACTGAGCCACCAGGGAAGCCCTGGTACATTCATGCAATTGTGAATGTCATCAAACCTGTGCTTTTGTTCAATATCAACGTTTTCAAAATACTAGACTGTTAACCACCTTGAATTTGCATATATTTTTAAATTCAAGGAAAGGGTGTGTCTGGGGAGGGAGGTGGGAGTGGGAATTCAGGAGGAAGGGGACACATGTATGCCTATGGCTGATTCATGTTGATGTATGGCATAAATTGTCACAATATCGTACTTATCCATCAATTAAAACTTTACAAATAAAATATAAAATCTAATAAAAACAACAATAAAAAAGGGTGGTTGATCCCCTACTCTGAGAGTTTTTGGTTTTCATTTGACTTGAACTTTTTTTTTTGAGTGAATGAGTGAAGAATGAATGGAAAAATGATATGGACCCCTAAGATCAAGACTTGCTCTCCATCCAAGTAACTCTCGCCCATTGACATCAAAATGTTATCAAATCCCTCTTCCCAAGTTTCATTGTACAATGTCAGCTCCACTCTTGGAATGAATGAAACTTTCACATTCATGTTGGAAGATGGCAGGAAAAGCCATTGAAAATTACTGCTACGCCTTAATAACTGTGCAGGAGAGCAGAGGCCTGACATGATTGGCCAGAGGCTGGGGATGGGGTGGGACCGGGGGAGCAAGGATGGGTGAACCTGAGAATAAAAGTGGATAACAGACCTGAGTGAGATGTGATCGTCGTGATCATTTTGTGGCTTTCCTGGAAACAGCAAAGGACAAGACAGTGCGGTGTAGCTGAAAGAATGTCTGGATTCCGACTCGACTACTTACTGAGTGTGAGACCTCAGTTTATGGGGCTTCCCTGGAGACCTGGGTTTGATCCCTGGGTGGGGAAGATCCCTTGGATGAGGAGATGGCGACCCACTCCAGTTTTCTTGCCTGGAGAATCCCACGGACAGAGGAGCCTGGTGGGGGCTATAGTCTACAAGGTCTTAAAGAGTCATACATGACTGAACACATACATAATACGTGGGGCCTGGCACAAGGAGACACTCAGTGATGGTAATACTCTGGGGAGAACAGAATGAGAACTTGGGAAGAGGTTGGAGAGACCAATGGACCAGCAGATCCATGTTGGGGTGTACTTGGGGATAAGACATGTGGCTGTAATCCCAGCGGTGACTGCCCCAGGGGTAAGACTGCTGCCTAAAAAGCTTGAGTGATTAATTATGACATTTAAGCCAGTAAGAGAAACAGAGGAAATACCTATTAACTCAAAAGAAAGAGAAAGTGGGAAAGTGCCCAGGAAGGGAAGGGGGTGTTCTAGATGGCTTCTAGGGGGCTGGCGTAGCCCTAGAAGGGGCCCCTCTGATGACCACCATAGCCACGGGGGCCAGGACAGTGCAGGTGCCAATTGTGAAACACTCTACATCTGGGCTTGCCATCACTGCCTTCTGATCTGGGCTTGCTCTAACTCCTGATTTTACACTCATTCCTTCCTAGATACCAGCAATTTCACACTGTCCCACCTCTCCTTGATACAAAACCTTCTCTGCAAACGTTCATTCCTTCATCTATGCCAAAACATGTTAACAGGTGACAATTGAAAATAGAACGCCATGGTTATTTGCATTGCAAAATTAACAAGATGAGGGTTGACTGGACAAACCTTCTGGGGACTCTGGTTTGTTCTGAGCACTGAGACAGACACGAAAGAGAAGAGAGAAATTCTTCATTCCTGTCTTAATAACATGACGTGGAGGAAAGGGAAGCCTTCTACACCACTGGTGGGAATGCACACTGGTGCAGCCACTATGGAAAACAGTATGGAAGCTTCTCAAAACACTAAACACAGAGCTACCATATGATCCTGCCATCCCACTCCTGGGCATATGTCTGCAAAAACTCTAATTGGAAAAGATACAAGCACCCCCAGGTTCATCACAGCACTGCTTACAATAGCCAAGACATAGAAGCAACCTGAAAGACTTCAACCAATGAATGTATGAAGAAGATATGGTACATATACATAACGGAATATTTACTGAGTCTTCTCAGTTCTGTCTGACTCTTTGCAACCCCATGGACTGTAGCCCACCAGGCTGTTCTGTCCATGGGATTCTCCAGGCAAGAATACTGGAGTGGCTTGCCATGCCCTCAGGGGATCTTCCTGACCCAGGGATCAAACACGTCTCCTATGTCTGCTGCATCGGCAGGTGGCTTCCTTACCACTAGCGCCACCTGGGAAATTCCAATGGAGTACTACTCAGCCATAAAAAAGATGGAAATAGTGCCATTTGCAGCAAGATGGACGGACCTAGAGATGGTCATACCAAGTGAAGTAAGTCAGACTGAGACAAATAACATATGCTATTTGATATCGTAACATACATGATATAATGTTATTTGACATCATAAAATATCATAACATGTGATAACATATAATATCACTTATATGTGAAACCTAAAAAAATGATACAAATGAACTTATTCTCAAAACAAAAACAGACTCACAGATTTGCAAAGCTATTTATGGTTTCTGGGGAAATTATTTATGGTTAAAGGGGAAAGTGGGGGGAAGGATCAATTAGGAGTTTGGAATTAGCAGGTACACATTACTATACATAAAATAGATGAACAATAAGGATCTTCTGTATAGCACAGAAAACTGTATTCAGTATCTTGTGATAAAGTATAGTGGAAAAGAATCTGAAAAAAAATTATTTGTGGATCACTTTGTTTTATGCCAGAAGTTAGCACAACACTGTAAATCAACCAGACTTCAGTAAAAAAAAAAAAAAATTTAATAAAAATATGCACTCCTCTCACAAGATTTATGACGTGCTTGATTCTTTAAGTTCTGTGCATGTTCTGGTGATAGTTACAACCCAAACTAGAAACTATCCAAATGAACATCCACAGCAGAGTGGAAAAATAAATTGTGGGGTTTTTCCACACAATGGACTATTTCACCACCACAGGGATAAACCCTCTACAACTTGATGCAACCATCAGGCCGAAGGTCAAGTAGAAGGAGCCACAAAATCACACATACTGTGGATTTCATCTCTGTTGTTGCTGTTTAGTTGCCAAGTCATGTCTGACTCTATGCAACCCAGCGGATTGCACCAGATCAGGCTTCCGTGTCCTTCACTATCTCCTGGAGTTTATTCAAACTCATGATGCCACTGATGTCTATGATGCCATCCAACCATCTCATCCTCTGTCGCCCCCTTCTCCTTCTGCCTTCAATCTTTCCCAGCATCAGGGTCTTTTCCAATGAGTTGGCTCTTCAATGAAAGATGTATAAAATCATATGAGAGGTCAGAGGTGGGGGTGGTGGGGAAGAGTCCTTCCAATTGGGAGAACGGTAAAGACACAATCTGAGCTGGCTCAAGAAGACCTGGGATGTAATGACGTTAGAATTGACATGAGGAAGAGAGGTTCCGGAAGAAGCCACAGAAGGGCCAACAGCAGAGAGCAAGGATGCTCTTTTAGGCGCTGGGTACCAGAGAAAGCAGAGAGAACAGCAGGCCCAGGTGGGAAGTTTCCAGTAGGTAAAGGGCGGGAGGCCGGGCAGGTGGGCGGCTGAGAGTTAGGGTTACAGGTGCCCTGCAGAGCCACAGGAGTCTGAGCTGAGAGAAGAGGCAGGTCCTGAGGAATGTGCCCGCTTCCCTGGCTGCTTGGGGACTTCAGGCATCTAACGGGAGAGAAAGAGAGAGAGAGATGTGTCCGCCAGCCAGCAGATGTGGTCCATGAATAAACATCCCTGCAGGGCCGGGGTGGGCGGGGGAATAATCAATGCGAGGAAGGTGGTGGCCTGCCCCTGGGGTTCCCTCCCTTCCCTGCTCCCGGGGCGCCAGACACGCTCGCGGCCCGAAGGGGCGGGCTCAGACGGCCTCGCCGGGGCCGGCCGGCCGCGCATTAATCCGGGTGGATTTGGCCATCTCGTGACACAGCCAATCAGTTCGAGGGAGGGGAGCGGCAGGAACGCCTCTCCTTTCACGCCACAAAAGGATTTTCGTCCCTTGAGAGCACAATGAAGGGGGGGGGAAAAGCCAATCAAGGCAGGATCAGCTGTGGGCCGGCCGCTGCGGAGCGGGTCTGTCCCAGAGGGGGGTGGGGGGGACGCAGCGGCCCGTGTGGGAAACCCACAGCCTCGGCTTCTCACACATTGTCTGCTCCTCCTCAACGGGGCCCCTCCCCAGCAGCCCGGACCCTCCCTCGCCCCTCCCCAGAGCCGCCAAGGCCACAAAAGATGCTTCCCCATTGTGCGCGGGACAGCTGAGGGGTCCCCGGCGCTGCGCAGCATCCTCGCCGGGGAGAAGGGGCTGCGGCCGTCCCAGGGGAGACCAGGGCGCTTATCACACAAAGGAGCTCAGCCTCGCGGGCCTCTCCTGCTAATCCAGGCGGTGGGGGTTAAATACGGTTACACTTTCATTAGGTGCAAACGGCAAAGGGCGCTCGGCAGGCAGCGGGGACCACACGTTGTTATTCAGAAAGCTCCTCCCGGTGCAAGGTCAGCGCAGGTGCGGAGGGGACGGGAGGGGCGGCCAGCCTGAGAGCCCTGCTGCCTGTGACCCTACGCTGTGGGCCCCGGCGCTCCATCACCGGGAAGAGTTGTGTTTGCTCCCGGGAACACAGGCCGGAATTGTGCGGGAGGGGAAGGGCCAGTGCCTGGCTGGGGGCGGACCAAGGCCCCTTTCTGGGGGCGGGGTCCCCACCACCAGTTCGACCCCGGGGCTTTGCCAGGGAAGGTGGAAGATTCTGGTGCGTGTCTGGGGAGCGGTGTGGAGCAGGGGAGGGTTTGGGGGTCGGGGAGAAATGGAGGTGAACCCCGGTTCAGCGGCTCTCTCTCTCTCTGGAACCCCCGCGTGACTCTGAGCCTCGGTTTCTTATTCGTGCCAAATGGAGATAAAACCCACCCCCTCAGACCCTAAAGAGTCCTCAGTGAGCTTCATTGCCAGGTACAAATGAGGGGCTCAGAAAGAGGAAAGCCTTTCTCCTCTCCCCCCGCAGCCCCACTCCCCAAAACAGACCCCCAAAGAGAAATTTGTAAAGGCCAAATGAAAGACTGCAGGCTTTGATACAGTGAGTGAGTGTCACTTCACCCCTTGGACTGTGTTCCGGCTTTCTGCATGCACGTGCATGCGCATTCAGTCGTGTCCGACTCTTTTGTGGCCCCATGGACTGCAGCCCACCAGGCTCCTCTGTCCATGGGATTTCCCAGGCAAGAATACTGGAGTGGGTGGCCATGACCTCCTCCAGGGGATCTTCCCCACCCAGGGATCCAACCTGCATTGACCGGTGGATTCTCTACCACTGAGCCACCAGGAAAGCCCTGTCTTCTCTACAGTTTCCTTCAAACCTCCATCTGGACCTCAGCTTGGTCACGATGTCCTCTTCCTTAGACTTCATTCCATTCAGATGTTACAGTCTCCCAAACCCTGAAAACCTGTGCGTGAATAAACCAACAGATAAGATGTGAGCTCTTTTCTGCTTTGCACTGCTCCGTGCAGATTTATGAACACATGATGATGATGATGTCACTGTGGGAAGGTGCTGTATGGGATGGACTCCACAGGGATGCAGGAGGCTCTACAGGGGAGACAAGGAAACAAACCTTTGCAACCTTTGCACGTGTAGGTATATTATTGCTCCTTCATTCAAGTCGTGTGTTCCCATCGTTCCTCAGCATACCCGGGATTCCCAGAAACTCAGGGTTGTATTGAAAGTCAAGGTGGATAAAGAACAGCCACAACAAAGATACGAATGATCCTTTCCATGTAGCAAATGACAAGACCAAGTGTGAGCTTAGCCATGGCCAAATCCGTATTAATATTGACATTTTGGACCCAGAGGAGTCAGGGCGGCCTCCTGTCACTAGTGGTGGTGTCACCGCCGGCCACTCCCACTTTCTCTCGGGTATAGACCTCTGCATACAGTGGTCCTCGAGCCTCATAGAATTGCTGAGTGTTTCTGATGAGATTTCAGGCTCCCCAAGACTGGTTTTCGACCAGAAAGAAGTGCCAAGTCAGGCTAATTGTGGCCAAGAGTTCCAAGGCTTATATATCGTGTCTCTCCATGGGAATCTCTCTGTACTGACTCATGAAAAAGAATGCATTTGGGAGGTATGGGGATGGGGGGAGGGAAGGCAGCTGTTTCTTAAACTGGCTTAGAGTGTCTTGGTTGGTGCTAGTTTATTTTATGTGTGACTGAGTTTCTCCAGTCATTTCTACTTCATAGAAAGTAGTTTGAGAGTCACAGAGCATTGTAGAAATAATGCAATTATCCGCAATACCTCTGGGTTGAGAGAAAGGATTATTTTCCAATTCAGGTAGCATTCAGGAAACCTCTTCACTGCAAATTCATAACCAAGGGTCTGACACATAAAATCTTTAATAAGTTTCATCTTAAAAGTGAAAGTGTTAGTCGCTCAGTTGTGTCCAACTCTTTGTGACCCCATGGACTGTAGCCCACCAGTCTCCTTTGTCCATGGGATTCTCCAGGCAAGAATACTGGAGTAGGTAGCCATTTCCTCCTCCAGGGGATTTCCCAACCCAGGGATTGAACCTGAGTCCCCTGCATGGCAGGCAGATTCTTTATCTTCTGATCCACCAAGGAAGCCCCTCTTACCTCCAGCAAATATCACAGGTGATTTTTGATCTGTCAGTGACTGTCAAAGTCCACACCAAAGAATTCGGAGGACAGACTTCCCAGTGCAGGGGCCCAGGTTCTATCCCTGGTCAGGGAACTAGATTCCTCATGCTGCAACTAAAGATCTCGTGTGCTTCAGTGAAGTCCCAGCACAGCCAAATAAATCAAATAAATAAATATTTTTTAAAAAGAGAGAATTTGGAGGAAATTAGGCACCAAGAGAAAATAAAGTTTCCAACTTAAACTTGGACTCCCCCCCCCCCTTTGAAAGAAGAGAAAATGCCTCACCCAACTGGTTAATAAAATTAGAATTCCAGATCTTTCCAGGTGTGTTGATAGATCCCTTTAGAGGAAACTGCTCCCCTGAAGCCAACAGTGCTCAGAAATTACAACCGGTTTCAGCAATTAAGAGAAGTAAAACATTAAAAAGCATGAGGCAAAGTACATTTGCATGCTAATGGCCCCTTCTGTAGGGCTGGGAAGCTGTGTTTTACAACAAAGCAGATAACTTTCCCACTAGAGCGATATTAACCCCTGGGTTCTCACTCCAGCTTCTTGGACCCACTCTTAACGTCTGGGATTCTTCTGGCCCGGGTTGGGTGAGATATGGGTTAACCCTGCGTATCAATCCATCCGCTATGGCCTAATTCTCTCTGGCTTGGGTAGGAGAAGAAAGAGAAAGAGAATTCGAAGTTCTGAATGTGTTTGGGAGGAGAGAGAGGAAGATAGCAAGATGCACCAGGGGTGGGAAAAAAATGCTTCTATAGAAACACACTGGAACGGCCGGGTGCAGGCGGGACGTGAACTTAAGTCCAGCTTCCCTCCCCCTGGCGATGTGACATCAGACACCACGGTACTTAAATTCTCAGGGACTCAGTTTGTTCATGGAGTGGGGTGGAATGAGGATTCGACAAGGTAACGAAGGTAACTCTCTGCCCCTGGAGACTATCGCAGTTATGGTAACGGGCTGGCAGGTGGCCATTTGTGGTGTTTCAGGAGGAACGTTACAAAGACCTTTCGGGTACAGCCCTGTGAAAAAGCGCTGTGACTTTACTGAAGATGAAAAGCAGTCCTTGCTGCTTCATACAGTGTTAACCTTGGAATAAGGGCAGATTATGTATAAAGACTCCTCTTTCTTTCCAAGGTGGAAACCACCAATGTCTCTGATTCCATCAAAGATGGCAGCCCTCTAGACTATACCATCGTCCTCCAGGAATCAAGAGAATCAGGATGGTGAAGTTCAAGGACGTGCGCTCACCTTCTCCTGCTAGAACACCAAAATCGCAGCTAGCTGCTGAACAACTACCTCCAGGAGGGTGTTGGAACGCACCAAGAAAAGATACCCCACGTCCAAGGACAAAGGAAAAGCCGCAGCGAGATGGTGGGGGTTGCAATCACATTAAAATCAAAACCCGTACCCACCAGAGACTCGGAGGGCACAAACAAAACCTCGTGTGCACCGGGACCAAGGAGAGGAGCAGTGACCACCCGCCCCCAAAAAGAGGCTGAGTCAGACCTGGCTGTGAGTGTCTGACGGTCTCCTGCGGAGGCGTGGGTCAGCAATGGCCTGCCGTGGGGACGGGGACATTGGCGGCAGCAACTCCTCTTAGAAGACGTTATAGCTCTTAGGGCCTGCGTTTGGGAGCTGGATGGATCTGGATTTGAGATCCACTTGCTTTGAAACTGCCTGGCTGTGTTCTTTTGAATAAATGTCTTAACTTCTCATTGCCCCAGTTCCTATTGTAATGAGGGTGATAAAAATCTCACCCATTCTATGTAGAGGCCCTGCCAGTCAGCACTCAATGTGCCCATTATTAAGGGCTAGTTCTTGCTTCTCTTGTAAAAATATATCTTCCCCCTTGCCTTTCCCTGGGACACAATGAGGAAGCAATGCCCAAAGGGTGTCCTGTCTTAGATTCCAAGCTAAATCATTGAAATCAAGCTTAAAAAAAAAAAAAAAAAAAAAAAGAGGAAAGAGCAGTTTCTGTTCACCCACCAGCATCCTCGTTACTCCCCACAGTCACTCCCACTGCTGATGGGAAAGAGAGGCCGCCGGAAGGAAGCAAAGCTCATCAAGGGCTGGAAAATATTAATCTGGGAGCTCACGGATGGGCAGCGATGCGCGGCCCCGACAGCGGGCACCGCCTTCATGTTCAGGCTACCTGTGGGCTGAGCTGGCCCACCGCCCCGCCCTGGCGCTGAGGGCACTCAGCGTGACACGCCAGGCATCCCCGGTTCGACATCCACGTCCAGACTGATCTCCAAGATGGGGCTGGGGAGGCAGGTCGAGAGAGAGCGTGGACTAGAGGACAAGAGAGCTCTGACTCCACCAGCAACCCTCTGAAAAGGCTGCATTTTCGCCCCTACAAGGACGGTTTTCAACCATGACTGTAGATTAAAATCACAGAGGAAGCTTTAAAAAATAATGCTGAGACACTATCCCCATTGGTTATAATTCAGTTTTTCTAGGAGTGAAACTTGAATGGGGATATTCTTTAAACTTTCTAATAAGACTAAATTTATTCAACATCCTAGTAAACGTTTTGATTATAAGTATCCAATAGTATGTAAAAAGCACAAAAAGATTTGTAGATTTCTGATATATTACAAAGTGCGTGACTAAATACAGTACATCTTACAGGCAAAGAGAAGTGGAAGGGAAAAAGAAGGCCGTGGTTGAGGTCTTCAGCTCAGTTCAGTTCAGTCGCTCAGTCGTGTCCGACTCTGTGACCTCATGAATCGCAGCCCGCCAGGCCTCCCTGTCCATCACCAACTCCCGGAGTTTACCCAAACTCATGTCCATCGAGTCAGTGATGCCATCCAACCATCTCATCCTCTGTCGTCCCCTTCTCCTCCTGCCCCCAATCCCTCCCAGCATCAGGGTCTTTTCCAATGAGTCAACTCTTCGCATGAGGTGGCAAAGTATTGGAGTTTCAGCTTCAGCATCAGTCCTTCCAGTGAACACCCAGGGCTGATCTCCTTTAGGATGGACTGGTTGGGTCTGGTAATAAATAAATCAATACAGAGGTAGAGGTGATCCATATCATAGTATATTCTACCATCAATACTGCATCCAGAATGCACACACGAGAAAGACCCTTTCACGATAAGTCAGTGGGATGATGGGAATGGCTCAGGTTCTTGAGACATACCACAAAGCCTTCGGGAGAGCTGACCTGACTCACTGTAGTTCTTCTCAGAGGAAAAAATGCAAAAATTTAGGCGAACAACTGCAGAACTATGCTGCGTTAGTTGCTCAGTCGTGTCCGACTCTTTGCGACCCCACGGACTGTAGCCCGCCAGGCTCCTCTGTCCATGGAACTCTCCAGGCAAGAACATTGGGGTGGGTTGCCGTTTCCTTCTCCAGAGGAACTTCCCAACCCAGGGATCGAACCCTGGCCTCCTGCCTCGCAGGCAGATTCTTTACTGTGTGAGCTATAGGGAAGTTATAGCTATAGGCTGCCCATAAGCAGTGGCTCACTCCTTATTAAACAACTCTTCAGGGATTCTGAGATGTAGCCGGGCTTGAGAACCATCGTCCTGCTTGGAAAACCCACCAGAAGCACCCCCACCATCCTTTCTTTCCAGGATGTGTTTGATCTGCGGCAGCGCTGCTCGCTGTTGGCTGATGCTAGGATTACCTGGAGGGCTTTTTAAAAATGAGGACGTCTGATCGGTGCACTCCTGTGTTCATTGCAGCACTGTTTACAATAACCGGGACGTGGAAGCAACCTATATGCCCACTAACAGAGGAATGGATAAAGAAAAATGCGGTACCTGTATAAATCGGATATTTGTTGTTGTTTAGTTACGAAGTCATTTCTGACTCTTACAACACCACGGGCTATAGCCTGCCAGGCTCCTCTGTCCATGGGATTTCCCAGGCAGGAATACTTGAGTGGGTTGGCATTTCCTTCTCCAGGGGACTTTCCACACCCAGAGATCAAACCCGCATCTCTGGCAGGAGGATTCTTTACTACTGAGCTACCAGGGAAGTCCCACAATGGAATATTATTTAGCCATAAAAAGAATGAATTAATGCCATTTGCAACAACATAAACGAGCCTAGAGATTGTCATACTGAGTGAAATAAGTCAGACAGAGAAAGACAAATATTATATGGTATCACTTATATGTGGAATCTTAAACAATGGTACAAATGAAGTTATTTACAAAACAGGAATAGAGTCACAAATGTAAAAAGCAAACTTACTGTCATGGGGGGGGAGCGGGAGGGATAAATTGGGAGTTAGAGACTGACATATACACACTGCTATATATAAAATAGATCACTGATAAGGAGCTACTATATAGCACAGGGAATTCTACCCAGTACTGAGTAACGACCTATATGGGAATAGAAACTAAAGAAGAGTGGGTGTATGTGTAACTGATTCATTTTGCCATACAACATAAAGTAACACACTGGTGTAAATCAGCTGTATGCCAATAAAATTTTTCAATTAAAAATAAACACAAATAAAAATGAGAATGCCTGGAACTCACTCTCAGAATTCCTGATTTAATTGGCTTAAAGTGGGGATGCAGGATCAAAGGTGCTGCCACAAACTTGTAATCCCATATATAATAGAATCACTCTCTGCAGAGGAATTTGTGATAACAAAGCCTGGAGACAATGTAAAAGTTGTCTATGAGAGTCATTAAGTAAACTATGGTCCAACCTCAACCTAGAACGTTATACATCTGTTCAAAAAGAGTGAACGGTTGTATCTCTGCACTGATATGGAAAGACCGTTAGGATATCTAGAAAAGAAAAAAAACCAGTCAGAACAGTGTTGATAGGATACTATTCTTTGTGTAAGAAGAGGGGAAGAAAATAAAAATATATACTTTTAAACTGCTTATAGTTGCATAAAGAAACACTGAGAAAGTGTACAAGAAAATAGTAATTTTAAAAATGTTTGGTCATACTATACAGCATGTGGGAATCTTAGTTCCCAGCCTAGGAATCAAACCCATGGCCCTTGCATTGCCAGCTGGGAATCTTAGCCCCTGGACCTCCAGGGAAATCCAGTACAAGAAAATAATTAAAGTGATGACTCTGGGGACAGTGGGTGACAGGATGTTTGGGATATGGATGCGGTAGCAACTTTTTGGAGTGTCTTGATATGTAAATGACCTCTTTTCAAGAATAAAGTTCTTTAAAACATCCTCAAGTGATTCTGAGTCATCAGGTTTGAAGACATTTGTCTAGAGCAGAAGTCAGCAAACTGTCACCCATGGACCAAACCCAGCCTGCTTCCTTAATTTAAAAAATATTTTATTTTAAAACAATTGTAAATTTTCAAAGTTACTGAGGCCACAGCTCAGAAATTCCCCAAATATCCTACACCCGGTTTCCCCTAATTTTTTTGTTTTAAACTTTTAGTTTGTATTGGGGTACAGCCGATTAACAATGTGGTGATAGTTTCAGGTAGACACCAAAAGGACTCAGCATACGGTTTCCCCTATCGTTAACGTCTTTTGTTAGTGTGGCCCATTTGTCACAACTAATGAGCAAATATTGACAAATTCTTATTAATTGAATTACTGATAGATTATTAATGAAAGGCTAGACTTCGTGTTTCCTCAGTTTTGCTCTTTTTCTGTTTCAGTATCCCATCCAGGATCTCATGTTTCCTTTAGTCATCACGTTTCCTTAGAGTAGGATATCCTATTGGCTAGGATAATTCCTCAGGCTGACATTTTGCAGTTTTGATGACCTAGACCATTTTGATGGCATCACCAACTTAATGGACATGAGTTTGAGCAAAGTCCGGGAGACGGTGAAGGGAAGCCCGGCACGCTGCAGTCCACGGGGCCGCCAAGGGTCGGACAGGATGAAGCCACGGAGCACCCACGTGTCCAGTGAAGCGAGATGTCGCCAGCTCCAAGGACCGGCGCTGACTCAGCCCTTCGAGTCTGGCGCGTCTGCAGACTGCAGCTGCGCCCCCTCTCTGGTGTGTTTTCCCCAGCCTGGACAGCACGCAGGCTCCACAGAAGCCTTCCCAGCACAGCCGCGGGCCCCTCAGCGCAAGGCCGGTGGATCGGCTTGAATTCTAAAGGTCTGTGGCCCCAACCCATTCCCCCAAGACCCCTCTCGAACCAACTCTACACTGTCTTACCGCACCCTGTGACCTTCCAGTGTCTTCCAGCCAAAGAGAGACCTACTTCCAGCGATTAAGCAAGAGAGAGGGAGATGGAAATGGGGGGTGGGCTCCCTGAAAGAATAAATGGCAACTCCTGCGCTGCTTTCCTTCAGCAGCAGCTAGGCACTCACCCGCCAATGTCTGTGATCCTTTCTGAAGCGCAGGCTGCAGTGCCCAAAGGCCCAGTGGGCTAACTGTCCTGTGGATGAGCAGGGATTCTGATTCAACCCCCGGGATACTAAGGCTGACGTCCGATCACCCACCTGTGGGCCCATCTTGTAGTTCAAAGGACTGACATGCTTGACAAATAAGAGCCCAGGGCCCAGAACCAGACCAGCAGAGGCTCTGAAATGCATCCTACCGGTGCTACACTCCCTGTGGGCAGAGGACTCTTGTCTCTTGTTCTCCACCCTCTCTACACCGTCTGAACCTCGGATGCCCGGCCACTTTTTCATGCTGCACGGAGAACTTGGACCAGCCTGGTTGCAACAGAGAACTGGAGTGAAGGAGGGGCCTGGGGAGGAGTGAAGCTGAGCAGCCGTAGCGCTCAGAACATCACTCCGGCCAGACCAGAGAGGACCAGCCTGCAGGTGCATTAAAGACGGTTAAGCTTAGATGATTCCGCGCAGGGAGGAAGGGCCTTGAGCCATTTCAGAGCAGGCGTTTCATTCTCCAGCTCAAGACTGGAAACTCTAAGCATCAACTTGTGAAACACTCAGATGTCACAGATCCAGATTCCTGCTCTAGGAACTCTGAGAGAGGAAGCGTTATTATTATTTCTGTTGCTGCCGGGGTGTTAGGACTTCTACCACTACTGCTGCTATTTCCTTCTCTGACTCGCTTTTCCCTTCGGCGTCAATTTTTCCTTGGAAAGCTGCTCAGGAGATCATAAAGAAAGAGCTACCAGCATTCTTTCCCTACCCCCCTGAACAGGTTTAAAGAAATATGTATGAATCTATAGAGAGAGACAGATCGCAGCCCCGAGATTGGACCAAGCTACTGCAGCTGCAAAGTTATAAGCCCATAAATAAAGTTTATGGTTAAACTGGCCTGACCTGGCTTTGCCCCTAGGTACAGAAGCAGTATCTTGTCATTAGTATGCAGGACACAGCAGCCTAAAGTCTGCCCATTTGTTCTCAAGCCACTCGGCTCTATAAATCTTTAGACCCAGGGTGGAGTGGGGAGGGGGGAACCAGAGTGAGAGGCAGACAGAGAAAGGGTCAGGAGAGAGAGGAGGGGCTGGCAGGAGAGTTTCTAGGCTGAAGCCCACAGGCTCTCGGGTGGCGGGGAAAGCCACATGTCACAGAACATGAAGTCTTTGCCTCCTCCAGCGATAGGCGGAGAAGTAAGAGGCTGTGGGAAAGAGTATCTCATTCATAAAATACTTCTGAACTTTTTTTGCTCAAAACGCAAGTTCCAGGTGATTTATCCTATGATCTTGCTGCAGCCAAGACCCCTGCTTTTTATGGTTGGTCATTTTTGTCTTTGTTTTTATTTTTTCTTTGTCTGTTTGTTGGGGGGGATTCCCCCACTTTAAACAGAGCACTGGATTCAGCTTAGCCACATCACATGGAGTGGGGAGGGGTGCTGAAAGAAGCTGATGGGGGCATCTTTGGCAGGCAGGCAGGCCGCTGAGTGTAAGGGCTCAGCTCTTTGGCATCTCTGCTGAGCTGTTCATAAAAGTAAAGATGGACAGGCATGCACAAAAGCAAACCCTGAAATCCCCTCTGCACTAGGAGTTACTGAGAACTGACTTAGTTTGCTGAAGACAAGGTTATTCCTTTGCTTGGGTGACTTTCCACCCATGTTCTCCTGTCCTAAGAACCTAGGATTTATAAAGACGGTCTACTGCCTGGGGCCTCTGCTGGGGGAGGAGAGAAGTGGGCTCCAGAGGAGGGCGGCCCTACCATCGCTGACCCTTCAGGCTTTCGCCTTTCCCATCAGGCGGCAAGCAAGGAGACTCTCCTTTGGCCTCCACCTGGGCAGAAAGAACATCTGCCTCGTGGAGAGCAGTGGACGGTTCCCGCGGGGCAGGGCTGCTGGCCGGAAGGGCAGGGACCTGGAGCTGAGACCCCGGCCCACACAGTGTGGAGGGCTCACCCCCAACACCCGCCTGTGTGTGAAAGGTGGTCGGAATGAACCTGAGGCAGCCTGGGAGGCAGAGCGGAGGCCGGGTCCTGGGCTTCTCAGTGGAGGAGCTGGGGGATTAGACCAGGCTGCCGGCCAGTCCTCCACGGTCCTGCTGGAGGCCCGAGGGTTTGTATTTGAACCTCATGCCTGTACGTTAAAACTAGTTTGGCTCTTCCTTTATTCTTGAGTTTCTCAGCTGCAGCACTCTTCACATTTGTGTGCGTGCTCAAGGACTCAGCTATGTCCAACTCTTTGTGACCCCGTGGACTGTAGCCCTCCAGGCTCCTCTGTCCTTGGGATTTCCCAGGCAAGAACACTGGAGTGGGCTGCCATTTCATTCTCCAGGGATCGAACCCGCATCTTCTGTGTCTCCTGCATTGACAGATGGGTTCTTTACCGCTGCACTACCTGGGAAGACGCACTCTTTACATGTGTGGCTGGATACTTCTTGCCTGTGTGTGTGTGTGTGCATGCACATGTGTGTGTGTACATTTGCAAGGTGTCTGGCAGCACCCTTGGCTCTCACCCGTGAGACACGAACAGCATCCCACGAACAGCTGGGACAACCAGACAGAGTCTGCCAAACGTCCCCCGGGCACGGGATCCTCCCCGGCTCAGAACCACTGCCCTACCCACTTCTCCCTTCCGCCTCCTCTGATCACTGCCATCAGCTTGACTGTGCCGGCCTTCCTAGACAGGCAGGGGGGCCGGTGTGGAGCAGAGCTACAGAAAGGGAAGAAAAACAAAGAAGGATGCTCGGTTCCTTCTTGGGGAGTTTATACCCACAAAGCACTTTTAAGCTCATCCTTAGGACAAAGACCCACAAGATACCAGCAGGATGGCTCTTCAGGCAGGGCTGTCAGATTTGTTAACAAAGATGACCAAGAACACTTTTCTTTGTATTAGTATGTCTTGTGTAGTATTCACGACATACGGATACTGAAAAGTTACTGGTGGTTGATCTGGAATTCAAATCTACCTGGACCTCCCATATTTTTCTGGCAATATGGTCTTCAGGTAGAAGTAATCGCATTGGGGAAAACCCGAGAGGGAACAGATGTTCTCCTGATGCAGAAATATGCCATTTTCTTAGAGCAGGATTTGACCTGTAATCAAAAAAAGCAGACCTCTCCTTAATCTCACTTAATCAGGCTTGACTGAAAGAGCAGAGCCTGTCTGAGTGACGGTCTAGATTTCTCCTCCTCCGCCCACGGGTGGTCTTACCCGCACACCCAGCCTGAAGCATCTCTCTCTGGGCTCAGCTGCAAGAGGAGACGGGATCATGGGTGGGCGAGTCTCAGCAGGGCTGTATCTGGATGGGGGAGACGGCGCTGCGTCATAAATCTGCAAGGAGCACGCGCGTTTGCTGCTGGAGCTGGAGGAGCAGGGCAAAACCCTCACTGGCCTCTTTCCCTGTCATCAATCTTGCCTCCGCTTTGAAGGAGAGAGCGCATTACTCACGGCCTGACAAGGTAAGAGAGGGAAGGCGAGGCCGGGGGAGACGAGGAGCGACCTAGGGGGGCAGGTGACCCATCTGGGGACCAGGGGTGGGGTGGCGAGCGGAGAGCGCCAGCCAGGGCGGGAAGGGACGAGGGCCAGGTGCCCAGGTCCGCAGCAAGCGCGAGGCTGGCCGTGAAGCAGACCCAGAAACTGCGGCATATCTGAGATAAAGGGGAGACCTCCGCAGAGGACGGAGGGACAATGAAAGGGGGCTGCCACCCGCTCAGAGAACACGGGGACTTAGACAGGTCCTTCAGGGCCGTCAGCCTGCAGAATCCTGACGGCCAGGAGTCAGGGCCACAGTCCCGTCTAGCCGGCCTGACGCTGGTCACTTACTGTGTTTTTATCGGCATGTAATTGCCTTACAGCACTGGGCCAGTGTCCGCGGTACAACACAAGGAATCAGCCATGTGTGTGTGTATACATCCCCTCTCTCTTGGATTGCCCTCGCGCCCAGACCCCGTCCACCCCCCAGGTCATCACAGAACACCAGGCCGAGCCCCTGTGCTCCAGAGCAGCCTCCCACTACCTCTGCTTCATACACGGCAGTGTACCGATGGGGCTTCCCCGGTGGCTCAGCTGGTGAAGAATCCACCTGCTACGCAGGAGACCCCAGCTCGATTCCTGGGTCAGGAAGATCCCCTAGCGAAGGGGTAGGCTACCCGCTCCAGTATTCTTGGGCTTCCCTGATGGCTCAGATGGTAAAGAATCCTACTGCAAAGTGGGAGACCTGGGTTTGATCCCTGAGCTGGAAAGATCCCCTGGAGAAGGGCATGGCAACCCACTCCAGTCTTCCTGCCTGGAGAATCCCATGGACAGAGAGCCTGCCAGCTTCCAGCCCATGAGGTCACAGAGTCGGACACCACAGTAGCGTATCTATGTCTTCCTGCCAGGAATTGGACCGGGGTCTCCAGCCCTGCAGGCAGACTCTTTGCCAGCTGAGCCATCAGGGAAGCCCATGTCGATCCTAATCTCCCAAGTCTCCCAGGCCCCCCCCCCCGGCCCCCCTACCGCCGTGTTCTGGTCACTTACGTTCCGGGACACACCTCGGTTTTTTCACCTGTCAAATGAAGGGCCTGAATGGAATCATTCATACAGTCTCCCTCATTGTCCACACTCTAGCTTGCCCAGTTCTGTTTTTCTTTCCATTTCCCTCTCCTAGGACATTGGGGAATGCCCAAGCTTGGGACGTTTTGCTGTTTTCTTTCTTTCGTGAAATTTTGAAGCTCTAAGAGAACCTAAGGACCCCTGGCCACTAAGATTTTCTTTGAAGATGATGCAGAGAGATGCTCTGTCCAATAGGAGAACACAGGCTGTCACAAGACAGCATCGGAATCCTCGGCAGGGAGGAAGGAACCGGGTAATGCTGAGACGACCCACCTGTAAGGTGGGCGGCGTAAACCCTATGCGGTTCATACTGGGGAAACGAAAGAGACGACTGCTTGGGAAGTTTTTTTTTTTTCTTTTTAATTTCTGTTGGAAGATAGTTGCTGTACATAGCTGTGTCGGTTTCTACTGTAAATCGAAGTGAATCAGCCACACGTATACATACAACCCTCTTTCTTAGGTTCCATTCCCACTCAGCTTGCCAAAGAGCGCTGAGCAGAGCCCCCGGTGCGGAACAGTGGGCTCTCCTTGGCTACCTAGTTTGTACGTAGTGTCAACAGTGTTTATGCACCAAGTCCAAGCTCCCAGTTCTTTCCACCTCACTGTCCCGCCCTGGTGTCCATACCTTTGTTCTCTCCATCTTTGCCTCTATTTCTGCTTTGCAAACAGTTTCATCCACTTTTTCTAAATGGAAAAGCTCTACACAAATATACATAATCACACACACACACACACACACTCTGGGCTATGAGACTCCAGCGTGTCTAGCCTCCAAGAGGGGAAACAGAAGGAAAGCGTGTCTGGGAGGAGGGACGTGGAGGGCGGGGGACAGGTCTCTGGGAAGACCCTGCCAGCCTGCCTTCCCTTCAGGACGACAGCTACATTCCAGAGCCTTGTCAGACGGGACCTCCATGTCTCAGCAAAACGAAACGGACAAGCATGACCTCCCCTTGGCAGTTCACCTTATTGAAGTTGTCTGGGAGGTGAGACATTTATTAACGTGGATGGACTGCCTTCCGAGGGGGCCCCGCTGCTGAGCGCTCAGCAGAATGAATCTTTCCCCAGATGCAATAAGTCTCTGCTGCAGTGTGGAATGTGATAATGCCCACTCCCCCACCCCCAACCGCTTGCCAAACGGACTGAGGTGGTTCAGATGGCAAAGAATCTGCCTGCAATGCGGGAGATCCGGCTTCAAGCCCTGGGTCGGGAAGATCCCCGGGAGAAGGGAATGGCAACCCCCTCCAGTATTCTTGCCTGGAGAATCCCATGGACAGAAGAGCGGCTTCTCTAAATGTTGTCAACAGACTCTTGTCCGGGAACCACTGTGTTAGATTCCAGAATCTAGGGATTTCCAAATGTGGACATGCATCAGAATGCCCTGGAGGGCTCGTTAAAAGACAGATCGCTGGGCTCCTCCCTGGAGTTTCTGGGAGTTCTGGGGCGGGACCCGTGTATTTCTAGAAGGTTCCCAGGTGTTGCTGAGGCTGCTGGCCTGGGCACAGGACTGTGAGAACCACTATTTCAGTGGATCATGAAGTCCTCCCATGAAGGGCATTTGAAGAGACAGAGGAGCTTCTGTGTTCTGAGCACTTGAGTCCTGTTGCTAAAACATGGGCAAGAGAGACAGCCGCTCCAGGTATCTGTCTGGCTGTGTGTAGACACCAAGTCTCTGCAGGGACTCAACTGGGTAACCTCATGTCAGCTGGTCTTTCCTGGAAGGCACCAGGCAAAGATCAAGGATGATGAAGGGTGGTGAGGGCAGACTTGGAGAATGAATTTATTTGTGGTTGTCATCAGGGGAAGGATGGGGGAAGGGATAGTTAGGGAGCTTGGGATGGACCCATACACACTGCTCTATTCACCATGGATAACCAGCAAGGACCTGCCGTCCAGCACAGGGGCCCCTGCTCCCTGCTCTGTCGCAGCCTGGATGGGAGGGGAGCCCGGGGGAGAACAGATACAGGTATGTGCATTCACTGTCCCGCTAAACAATCACAGCACTGGTTGTTAGTCGGCTATATTCCAACACAAGATAAAAACTTAAAAAGAAAAGAATAAAGGGTGAGGAAAACAAGACCTTTCAAAAACAAAGTTACTCAAAGCTCCTTTAAATCGCACCACCAGTGGGAACGTGACAGTGTAATTATATAACCCGTGAGTGTAATTAGGCGCTTCCTTTCTGTTCCCACCCACTTCTCCCAGGCTTTGGGTTTGGGAGAAGGTGGAAGGGGGTTCCTGAGAGCCTCCAGACTCCCCGAGTAACGCCCCACATTCTCCTGCCCTTATAAACTTCCTCAAAAAAAATAGGACTTGGATCCGTCTGGAGCCAAACCCTAGAGCTTCCCGTCTATCAATTAGCATTTACGGGGCCTTCACAATGAGCTCAGCCGGCGCATAAAAGACGGCAGCCCCTGCAGACTGTTATTAAGCCAGGGGAACACGCACCTCGCCTTCCCTCTCACAAGGTGTCGGCAGCTGGGTGGTTGTGTCTGGGTCAAAATGTACATCCAGGAACCCATCCTCCAGACATTTATTGAGCGCTGGATGTCACAGGAGCTGTTCTAGGCTCTGGAGGTGTGGCAGTGAGCGAAGCAGACAGAAACGCCCTCCGAGAGGAGCGGAGAGGGGGCCCAGGGAAGCTTGGGGCAGAAGCTGGAGGCCAATGCCCACCCCACAGAGCCCCTGTCCCGTGCCTGGGGCGACCAGCCTGCTAGAGAGTGGTCTGTGCATTTCATGCGTCCCTTTCTGAAATCCACTCTCTGGGCTGAGACATCTACAGCTTCAAGGCCAGTGGGCGAAGGGGTCTGAGTTTAGACACAAGACATGTGTCATCTCCATGGAGGAATCGGATGCTTCTTGGAGCTCCAGATCTCTGGCCTAAATGAAAGATTCGGTCTACAGCTGAGAATTTATAGCCAAGATTTGAGACCGCACCTGAATGTCCAGTGACTGATGAATGATCAAGATGTGGTCCATGTGTGTGATAGAATAGTACTCAGCCATGAAAAGGAATGAAGCTGAGTCGTTTGTGGTAGTGTGGGTGAACCTGGAGTCTGTCATACAGAGAGAAGTTCAGTCAGAAAGCAAATCTCATTTATTAACATGTATATTTGGAATCTAGAAAAATGATACAGGTGAGCCTATTTGCAGGGCGGGAACACAGATGCGGATGCAGAAAATGGACACATGGGCACAGTGGGGGAAGGGGAGGGTGAGATAAATTGGGAGCCTAGGATAGACATACAGACGGTAATATACGTAAATAGACAGCTGGTGGGAAGCTGCTATAAGGCTCTGTGATGACCTCGAGGGGTGGGCTAAGGCATTGGGCGGAGGCTCCAGAGGGAGGGGCGATGTCTGTTCTTACAGCTGGTTCATGTTGTTGTTCAGCAGAAAGGAATACAGCATTGTAAAGCGACTATACTCCAATGAAAAACGATCATAAATAAATAAAGCCATGAATCCAGCCTGGATCACCCCCTCCCTCGCCCCGGGCGTCTTCTCCGCAGCAGCCCTGCTCCGCGGCATCTCTGAGCCAGTTGGCCAGTGGGGCATCTTGACCCCACCTCCCCAAAGGGAAATGTGGTTTTGCTACAGGTAGAGCCGTTCTTGGAAGGTGGCTGGGTTCTAGGGAGCCCAGATTCCCAAATCCGAGCCTGAGCAGGGCTCCAATGAGGGTCTTAGGAGGGTCAGGTTCACGGAGACAGGTGCCATTTGCTTGGTCCAGTGAGGTGACCCTGGCGCCCAGCAGGTTCCTTGGTTCCCAACAGGTGAGCAAAGGAATGTATGAGCGAGTGAATGAATCAGAAACACTTCATGGAACTTCGGAGTCCCAAAGGCTTGTACCAGGAACTCTCCCCACCCTTGTGCTTGTCATGTTGGCCTCACTGACGACACTCATGTTGCCCGGGGGGCATGGAGGCGAGGCGTGAGGCTGCAGTTGTCACTGGGGACCCACGAAGCAGGAGGAACACGCAGCAGATGAGCGGCCCAAATGTCTCATAAAGGAGGGAGGGAGGGGTGATCTGGGGCCAGAGGAAAAGCAGCAGGGCCTCGTTTCCTTCCCTCCTGTCGTTCCGCCTCCAGACGTCAGTTCACAAAGAGGAGTTGGGGTACATTTTGAAAGAGATTTGAACTCATTACCCTTAAGGGCGATAGATATGGGATGAGTGGGCCCCACATTTGGAGGTGAGGGAAAGGAGAAAGCAAAGCATAAAAGAAAATCAGCATGGTTGCAGTGTGATACAAGAATGTTTCGGCATGCATAGCGCTTTGGCATAAACGCGCCAGCCTGTGCCAAAGAATGTATACAGAGCAAACCCAGGATACGTTCCACAGTAGCAGTCCCCCTCCTCCGAGATCTAACTGATCATCTAACGTGGAGCTGACGTCATAATAACAGAAATAAAGGGCACGATACATGTGGTGTGCTTGAATCATCCCGAAACCATCCGCCACCCACCTCCAGTCCGTGGAAGAGTTGTCGTCCATGAAACCGGTCCCTGCTGCCAAAGAGGCTGGGGACCGCTGTCCTAAAGGGAAGCAGGAATCAGAGAGCCGGGCAAGTCCACGAGAAGAGTACCACCCAGTATAAGCAACTGCCGTGGGCTTGCTCTCCCTCTAGAGAACATGTTTGTTCTCCACTAGCTTGAGGTCTTCGCTATCGGAGGTTCTCTCTCTGCGAGATGACAAGACTTCTCTCCCTGGAAAACTCCTATTCAGCCTTCAAAACTTAATTTTCATTTCATCTTTTACCTCTCCCCAGAGATGGCTTTCCCCGTGGGTTACCATAGCACCCTGCGCCTCTGCCATCATTGCGTGTATAATTTACGTCGTGGTTGAACTCGTTACCTGTCTATCTCTGTCTATCTGCTTTACTTGGCTGTGAGCTGCTGAAGGCTAGGGCCCTTTTCTATTTATGTCTCCCCCGTATCTGGCATGAGGAAGTCTTCAATACATGTGGGGTTTGGGGGGGGGGAGCATTAAAAAATGCAAAAAGACTATTATACATCATGTCCTGTTCAAGCATCCAGTGGGGATCTGTCTCTATGGGAAAAGACCAAGTTTTGGCAGAAAGCTAGAAAGTACTCTTTGAGTCAGACCTTCTTAGCTGTGGGCCATGTCAACACCAGGTGAGGGCTACCCGGTCATTCCGGAGGCCCTGAAAGGAAGCAGGGAGGTTCAGAGACGACTAGAGACTTGTTTTTAGAAAATAAGCACTTGCCAGAGTGTTCAAGACCCAGCAGGTTCCAACTTGAACTTTCCAGAGAAGCCACAGTCATATACCCTAATATGCGCCCATTTGGTGCAATAGAGAGGACAGAATTAAGGATCCCTCTGCCCTGGATGAGAACCCAGCAGATGGCTGGAGCATCGATCTCAGCAAGACCTCCAAAACTTTGTGAAGAAGGCACCCCCTTCGGTTCCCTGCCAGTGTCTCCATGCTGCTGCCTGAAAGAAAGGCGAGCAAGATGAAGTAACTGGGATTTGCCGCTATGGATTAACACCGCGGTGTTCACAGCTAACGTGGTGGCATCCAGGGTGTGGTGCTGGGGTTTGTTACTGACTGCCTCCTCGGCAGGGTTGTAAACTCCACGAGAGATGTTCCTTCCTGGCTGAAACTTGGCAGCTGGCCTGAGCGCCTTCCCTGTGGCTGGTGCCCGATCTGCCTGCTCATCATCAGCCTGTCGAAATCTGCCTGAATTTCCACTGCAGACAGTACCGGGGCCACAAACCTCTGGAAGACTTGCCCACTGAAGCCGCTTCTGCTATGACACTGGCATTCAAAGTCCCTAAAGCGAAGAATTGAAAGAGTGAGACTGTCACACTCTAAAAGCGTCCAAGTTGTTATGAAGTCACCCAAAAGCGCCCAGGAGATTGTCCATAAAGAGGACAGAGCTGTCTTTGGAGGGCACGTAGGTGCTGAAGTGTTAAATAAAGAAGACGTGGTACATGTATACAGGGGAATATTGCTCAGCCATTCAGTTCAGTTCAGTCACTTAGCCGTGTCTGACTCTTTGCTACCGCATGGACTGCAGCACACCAGGCCTCCCTGTCCATCACCAACTCCTGGAGCTTACTCAAACTCATGTCCATCGAGTCGGTGATGCCATCCAGCCATCTTTTCCTCTGTCGTCCCCTTCTCCTCCCGCCTTCAATCTTTCCCAGCACCAGGGTCTTTCCAAATGAGTCAGTTCTTAACTCAGCCATTAAAAAGAAAGAAAGAATGAGATTGTCATGCTGAGTGAAGAAATTCAGACAGAGAAGGAGAAACGGGGTATGACATCCCTTATATCCAAAATATAAAAAGAAGTGATACAAATGAACTTATTTAAGAAACAGAGACAGACTCAGAGACTCAGAGTGTGAACTCCTGGTGGTCAGGGCTGGGGAAGAGTGGGGGGAAGGGATACTTAGGGCGTTTGGGATGAACATGAACACACTGCTGTGTTTAAAGTGGATCACGGACAAGGACCTATTGCATAGCACCGGGAACTCTGCTCAAAGTTACCTGGCAGCCTGGATGGGAGAGGAGTCTGGGGGAGAATGGATGCCTCTGTGCATACGGCTGAGCCCCGTTGCGGTCCCCCTGAACCTGTCACATTGTTCATCAGTTATACTCCAGTGTAAAATAGACAGTTGTTTTTTTTAAAAAAAAAAATAAGCAAATCTGTTATTTTGGGGACTCAGTTCTTCACATTTCTAGCAAAAGTTCTCAAAGGGTTGCTTCAGAAGAGAGGATTTATTAACATTAGGGAGCACGTAGGGTGGTGAATCTTTTATTTGGATTCCATTTCTGAGTTATGACGTCTCTCGTCCCTCAGGCAATTTCACATCCTGAGGTGTTCCTCTCTTCGTCATTCTCTCGCCCATTCACAAGCTATACCTCATTTTAGCTTTGCTTCCTCCAACAGCCCTTCTGAAGCAGACAACAGTGGGTATTAGGACTCCGACTTTACAAAGAAATCGGAGAAATTCACACGACCTCCCAGATTAACATGGCAGGGACCATATGCAAACCCAAATCTTCTGACACCAAGCCCAGGGTTCAGACTCTCCACCCCTGCAATTTGTGTTAAGTCTTTACTGAATTGTTACAATACTCTTCCTGTTTCCTGTCTTGGTTTTGTGGCCCAGGAGCCACGTTGGAGCTTAGCTTCCTGACCAGGGATGGAACCCAGGCCCCCTGCATCGGAAGCCAGAGTCGTAACCACTGGGCTAGCAGGGAAGGCCCTAGCCTGTTCTTCTTGTTTTGTTTTTTAATTTTCACAGTGTTGTGTTGGTTTCTGCCACACAACAACACGAGTCAGCCGTGATTATACTTACACCTTGTTGTTCTAGTTGCTAGGTCATGTCTGACTCTTGACTCTGAGACTCCACGGACTGTAGCCTGCCGGGCTCCTCCATCCATGGGATTGCCCAGGCCAGAATACTGGAGTGGGTTGCCATTTCCTCCTCCAAGGGATCTTCCTGACCCAGGGATAGAACCCATATCTCCTGCATTGCAGGTGAATTCTTTACCTAGCGTGTCCTTAAAAAAAAAGTTAGCATTTTTCTCCCACTTGGTCCCACTTCCCGCAAAGCGGACGAGCAAGAGGGTCAGTGGTATTGAATTATGAATTCCCCTGTGGAAAGGGAAGTGTTGCTCAGCGGACCATGACTATCTTCCACTTAAATTGAAGGATAGCTCGTTCAGTTTAGCTCAGATTTCCACTGTCTAGGGACCCAAGATGAAAGGCCCTTTTGAACTCTGCCATCCAGGACACCGGATCAGAGAAAGAGAACCAAGACAGGTGATTCTGAAGAGCATCGCTAGACTCCTACTCCCCAATTAGACCAGAGCTATATAATAGCTATATAATAACCCTGCTGGCTTAGATGGTAAAAATCTGCCTGCAATGCAGGAGACCCTGGTTTGATCCCTGGGTCAGGAAGATCCCCTGGAGGAGGAATCCGCAATCCACCGCAGTATACTTGTCTAGAGAATCCCATGGACAGAGAAGCCTGTCGGGCTACAGTCCATGGGGTTGCAAAGATTCAGACACGACTGAGCGACTAACAGACACACACACACACAGGCACACACACACACACACACATCCCCTGAGTCCTGAGAAGGCAATAACATGATAAAAGGAACCAACAAATTAGTAACCCATTACCTACAAATTTTAATTAGTGGTGGGAACTAGACCCAACTTGAAGGCCTCCCTAGAAATTCTTCCTGTTCCAACCAGCTGGCAGGGACATTCATTCTGATCTGGGAATTCTTTCAAGAAGCTGGAGACAGCCAGCTCAACCTGTCCCACCTCCTACAACAAAGGAAAGAACCCCTGGAGAAGCCCAGAGACACGGGAGAAAGGGAAAGAGTGTCAGTCACAACCGCCTCTCATTTCTGAGCACGTTTTAGTTGAACCACATAGAAACCAAAGACCCAGAGAGACACCTCATTTTTACTTAGAGATCTAAAGGCTACTCTTGATTTTCCACCTGAACAGAATTCCCTAGCACAGAGTGTGTGAGGAGGTTATTGTTATTGTTTAGTTCTTAAGTCTTGGACTATGACACCATGGACTGTAGCCTGCCAGGCGCCTCTGTTCATGGGATTTCCGAGGAAGGAATACTAGAGTGGGTTGCCATTTCCTTCTCCAAGGGATCTTCCCAGACCAGAGATCGAACACACACCTCCTGCTTTGGCAGGCAGATTTTTTTTTTTTTTTAACCACCGAGTCACCAGGAAAGCCCTGTATAAAGAGTTACTTGTGTTTAATGTTGAGAGGAACTAAACTTGCTTTATGTTGCAATCAATTCCCTATCAGCTTAGAGTTGCTTTGGCTCACAAGTTTGTCCCTATGCAGCCCTTGATCACGTATCAGTTGTGCAATGGTGAGGGGTGGGGCTGGGCAGGAGGGGAAGAGGTGATGAGAGGAGAATGTAGGCTGAACGTGAAGGATGCAACTTGGAATTGCACGCACGAGTAACCTGCATGACATATGGCCGTTGGTTCTTTTTCACAGGTGTTTTCTTTGCTGACCAGCAAAAGGAGGAAGTGATCCTGGGACTAGTTTTACTGTCTCCTATGTCCCCAGGAGAAGGAAATGGCAACCCACTCGGTACTTTTGCCTGGAGAGTTCCATGGACAGAGGAGCAGGACAGGCTGCAGTCCATGGAATCGCAAAGAGTCGGACACGACTGTGCAACTGACTTTCACTTTCATGTCCAGGGAACTGTCTCAGCCACTGCTGGTCCACAGGTCCCTCCACAACTGCCGCTTCGCTGGGGTGACGTGGATGGGGGTCCACAGGATGCCTGTGGCTGATCTCCCAGCCCCAGATCTGCTAGCAACCATCAAGCTGGTGGGAAGCAGACATCCCTTCTCGCTCCCAGGGCCTAACTGAGGGTAAGCCCGGGACTGTCATCACGGAAACCTGACTTCCTCCTGCCGCCTTTCTGATCTTCTCCCAGCCGTCACATGAACATCCACATCTCTTCACGGAAGGCTCAGGAAGATCCCAGAAAGTCACACCGGGAACTCCACCTTACTTTTCCTTTCACCACACCAAAGGGCTTCCCTGGTGGTGAAGAACCTTCCTGCCAATGCAGGAGGCATAGGAGACTTGGGGGTTTGATCCCTGGGCTGGGAAGATGCCCCGGAAGAGGGCAATGGCAACCCACTCCAGTTTCCTTGCCTGGCGGATCTCATGGACAGAGGATCCTGGAGGGCTACCTCCCACAGGACTGCAAAGAGTCGGACACGACTGAAGCGACTTAGCATGCACACACGAACTGCACCAAGATCAGGAGGAATCCTAGAGCCCAGGAGAGCAGGGGTCCCCCTCAAATGCTCCCTTCTCCTGACCTGCACATTTTCTTGTTTTCCTCAAGAAGTCCACGCCTCTCCTCACTCCCTGCTTACACCCTGCATCTTTAGAATTCCACTTGATGCTAGTAGAGGATCTATCTTGTCTACATGTGTTTGGAAATGGAAGAAAATGAGTCCCAAGAGTAGAGAAGAAGGTGGGCATTCAAGTCCACATCACAGCTCTTATAGAAAGCTGAAGCTGATAAGCTTACAAGCTACCTAAGAAGCATGCCGTCCTCCACACGACCAGCCTCATTATTACCTTCTTAGACTTGTCCCATCTGGTCTTTTTTTTTTTTTAAGGACTTATGGAATTTGTTCCAACATTGCTTCCGTTTTATGTTTTGTTTTGTTTTGTTTTTGGCCCAGAAGCATATGAGATCTTAGTTCCCTGACTAAGAATTGAACCAGCACCCCCTGTATTGGAAGGCAAGATTTTAACCACTGGACCATCAGGTAAGTCCCCCATCTGGACTTACATGAAGAATACACCTCCCTCCTAATTGTACAGCTTAAATTCAGTTTCTTTTGAAAATAGTAATTCTGGAATTATTGTACTAAGATGTATTCAATTCCAGAGATTTGCTTATATAATAGGAGAACATTACAAGTGGATGAAATTTACTCTTCCGGGTGGATGGTGACAGTTACCTGGAGAGTGCTGGTGACCTCATCTTTCCTTGATTTATCTCACTGCAAACTGATCAGTCAGAGGTGGTTTTGCGAGTGTTCTTTCTGTGAACAAAGTTTGCCTTGAGCTCCTTCTCATGATGAGATGAAATATAAGTAAAGCTAATAGCGGAAAGAACCCAGGAAGCTTCCCCTGTTGCGTGATATGTATTACATTGCTGCAAAACGACCGCAAGCGAGAGGGGTGGGTTTTAACAGCGGAGGGCATCAAGTCACAGAACTTGACAGGAAAATTGGCCTTCTCGTTGGAGGAAGAATGCTCTTCTCAGCTGACGTCAGAGACGTGCATTTCTAAAAAACGGGATGCTCACTTAGCCAGATCATTCAAACAGTCCCTGTGATCAGCGGGTGACAGATCATTCTCCCAACTACAAACAGATATGAAGAGATGACACGAAATAGGCAAAATAGATCAAAATCGGTTGAACTTTTTCAACCAACCATGAAAGAGTACGGGGAAAGCCCGTGGGAACTTGACACTTCCCTTTGAAGAACTCCACCGACAAAGGCGATGCCTGCAAGGCAAGTCCCTACTCCACATGTTCGTGTGATGTGTGTATTATTTCAAAGCCTTTCCACATCTCTAGTTTCTTAACATCACAGTCTATGAAGCTCATCGTGAAGACATCACTGTCTGTAGGTTTCAAGAGATAAAATAGACAGCAAGGGTAAGTGACTGTTTCAGGGTCAAATGATCTAGCGGGAGCTACGTCCAGGGTTTTAATCCACATTGCTGAAACTTGACTTCTTCTTCTCCTCCCCAAACATAGGGCTCTGGTTAGCTCCCACCATCTGGGCTGCCCCATGTCCAAGGAGAACAAGGGCCGTTCTTAAGCTAGACTATGGGACATGGTCATCTAGAATGGCTTTGTCCTCTTGACCTCGAGTCACCCTTGTGAGTGTTGACGGGCAGGTATCGGAATGAATGAATGAAATGGAGCGGACACCCTCCCCCGCGTCCCTTTTCATGTCCTGTGGTTACTGCTCGGTGGCGCTGGCATCTCAGCCCCGGCTGCACCCGGGAACAGGACTCGACAGGTTGGCTGGGCATCAGATTTCAGACTTCACTTTTCCACTTCTCTTCTCAGCACGTAGGCTTGAGAACTGACACCAACACAGGAAGAGAAAAAGTGGCAGAGGCAGAAGGGAAGATTAAGAGCTGATGGATAGCTCAGAAAGCTCGAGGGGAGAGGCAGAGCGTGGGCAAGGACAGACCCCAGGAGACTGCATGCAGCTGAGCACATAGTCCAATGGGGTGGCCAGGTCAGCGCTTGACCTGGGTGTATCTGCGACTTCCACGGGGGAGGGGACATGGGACTCACAGACATAGAAAGTATCCATCTATGAGAAAAATGAGAAAGAGATAAAGCAATATAAGTATATAATAATACAATAATTATTTATTAATAATATAATATTATTAATTAATAATATAAATGTATTATAAGATAATATAAGTATCTATCTATGAAAAAAGTAAGTCTTATCAAAGATGGAAGAATCCATGTTGTTACTGCTAATGTTTAGTTGTGTCTGACTTTTTGTGTGCATCAGGCTCCCTTATCTTTCACCACTTCATGGAGTTTGCTCAAACTCATGTCCATTGTGTCAGTGATGCCATCCAACCATCTCATCCTCTGTCACCCCTTTCGTCTATGCATCCAGTCCTTGATGAAAAATCAGTAGCATTTCCTAAGGTGATGATCTGTATACACAAATGCCATTATGGAGTGGGGGGGGGGGTCCTTAAAAAAATTAAAAATTGTCTTAAGCTGTGGCAGGAAAGAATAAAGAAAAGATGCCTTATCAATAATGAGGCTGGTTTTATAAGAGGCTGAACAGTCCGGGAGGGCATCAGAAGAGGGAACTCCATTTATTACCTGGAGGAGAGGCTGAGCTGATCTCCAGTGGGGCCCTCTTGAATTCTACATTCCAGGTGCCACGTGTAGGAGACAGCCTCCCAGGAGGCACTGAATCCTACATACAGCAAGGTGGTGTGAAAAGCCAAAAAGACCTGCTGATCGTCAAGTTCAAGTTGATGATCAAGAAGGGTACAAAATTTAGAGTCAGACACTGGGGTTTTAGTTCCTGAATCTCTCACTCCCTATATGACTGGGTGAATCCCTGGAATTCTCTCTGAACCCAGAGTTTCTATTGTGTATGACATAAATGGTCATGCTCATCACATAATTCTGTTGCCAGCATCATACTTGCAGAACACGAGTAAAAAAGTGCTCAGGGCCAGACATTACTTAAGTGTTGGTATCATTCATCTCAGAGCATCAAGAACCGCGAGGCAAAGTAAACCAAGGTGTGTGCTCTGTCACTCAGCCGTGTCTGACTCCTGCGACCCCACGGACTGCAGCCTGCCAGGCTCCTCTGTCCATGGGATTCTCTAAGTACGAGTGCTGGAGTGGGTTGCCATTTCCTCCTCCAGGGAATCTTCCTGACTCAGGGATTGAATCCATGTCTCCTTGCATTGGCAGGCAGATTCTTTACCACCGACCACCTCGGAAGCCCCAGAGGTAAATTCACTAATGCTCAAATGGCTAGTTAATAAAATAGCCAAGACCATATCTTAGCTAATGCTTCTTGCTAGTTGAGAACCAGTGATTCAAGGGTGTTTATAAATATTATAGTGTGGTGATTTTTTGAGAAGCTTCCTTTTGCCATCTAGATTGTGCTAAGTCACTTCAGTCGTGTCCGACTGACTCTTTGCAACCCTATGGGCTGTAGCCATAGGCTGCAGGAGCCAGGCTCCTCTGTTCCTCTGTCCAGGGGATTTTCCAGGCATGAGTACTGGAGTGGGTTGCCTATGTCCTCCTCTGGGGGATTCCCCGACCCAAGGATGGAACTCACGTCTCTTATGGACTGAGCAAACCAACCCCTATGCAGTTGCCAAGGCATTTTTTCTTCCCATTCATCCCGAGGGTACAGAAAAGGAGTTCTTCCTCCAGAGATCCAGCTACCCAGGGGCCGTGGGAACTTTCCACTCGGCTGTGAGGAAGCAGCACTGGGCAGTCTGGGGAAGGCACACCAGCGTGCTCACAGAAAGCCTATCAGGGGCATGCAGAACTCTTCTGGGGTGCAGGCAAGCTCCATGGGGCCGAGAGGTGGGGACCACCTTAGGAGGGAAAATGGAACCAGTCATGAGCAAAAGCGCTCTCCTGCAGCTCCTTGCGAGACCGTCTCGGGTCGCCTGCCCAGAAAGCCAGGTAAGCCATAAAATCCACCCATCGGGCGAGTCTCCGCCACCCTGCTGGGAAGCAACACATCCGGCCCTTGACGGCACTCTCATGACTTCTTGGCTGAGAAGTGGTATTTTCAATCAAGAGAGAAAAAAACACCCTATTATTTTACTCTGGTAATTGACAACAAGTTTCTCATGAGTAATTTTATAGGGCTCAGGGTGTGCCGGGGTTTGACTTCTCTTTACGAGAGCCTCAAACTTGCAGGACAAACACTATTTTGAATGGAATGAAACATACTTCAAACATCCATAGGGATATTGTCGGGGCTTTGCTTGAAATACTCCTATTCTCTGCACCACGGAAGGCCCGTTTCAGAGTTTCTTCTCTTAGATTTTACTTTGGGGAAAAGAAAATATCTGAAATTGGGGATCCTGAAAGGTTTTAACTAATGTAACAACTCAAGTTGTTATATCTCAAATCTAATACGCATATTTTTTTTCTTATGATTCTATATCATGGCAACCAGTGAGTGGTTTCCAAAGTGGAATAGACAGGAAATAGTTCCTCAAAACAGTCTTTTAAGAAGGATGGGGAGTGGTTTCTGCAGTCCAAGATAGTCTCCTACATGACTGCTGCCTATTCAATACACTGCCCTACTCAGCGCTGCAATTCACAATATACATCAGTGCAATAAAGGCCCGAGAAGTCCTGCAGGAAGGGAGCCTTGCCCATCACTGTTTTGAACCCAGAATTTCCCAAAGTAACTACAATACCGTCTCTCCCTACAGGAAATTACATCACACACAAACACATTCTAGCACTTAAAAAAAAAAAAAAACCTTTAATTTCAATTTGGAAAATAGCCAGTTAACAATGTTGTGATGGTTTCAGGTGGACGGGGACGAGACTCCGCCATGTATCTGTTCTCCCCCAAACTCCCCTCCCATCCAGGCTGCCACATCACATTGAGCAGATTTCCCTCTGCGGCACAGTGGGGCCTTGTTGGTTCTCCATTTTAGATACAGCAGTGTGTACATGTCCACCCCAAACTCCCTAATCATCCCTTCCCCCAGCCCTTCCCCCACCCAGCAGCCATAATCTACCACTGTTTAATTCAACAGATTTGGGGACACCCTGAGGAAAAAGAGCAGGGAAGAGGTATAGTTGAGGCTCAGCGGTAAGCCGTATTCTACTTTACTCTGACTTTTGTAATTGAATAACCCGATTATTCACTAAACAAGCTCTGTTGAGTAGTCAGTATGGATAATGGGTATGGGTGAGGCAAAGATAAATAAGATGTGAAGAAACATATAATACAACACAAAGAGAAAAAGTGATCGGCTTTCTCAAAAGAGAAAGTGATTGGCTAAAAATCTAATCTGACCTCCTATACACCTAGAGGAGGAAACAGGGATGAAGTGAAACTGAATGACTGGTCTCTAGATACAGAATACCTACGTGCCTTCAGTTAGAAGAGAAACACGGTTCTACAGACAAGTGCTGTGAGCTGAAGGCATCTGTAAATACACTCAGCGAGAGGGTCTCAAACCCTGTGATTTTTGGAGGGGAGGCAGAAATTAGGATTGCATATTTCCAGGAAAGACATCAAGGAGGAAATCTGAGAAGCCAGATGTCCTTCAGTGGGGAGGATGTTAAACACTCAGAACCGGTCTCTGCATCAAGAGGAAACAGGCCTTCAGTGACCACAGTCAAGGTCAGCTGGTACCTCTCAGAACTCCGCAGGGCCTTGGGACGCCTGAGCGTCTCCGATACACTGCGTTTGCCCTTGTACACTGAGGACCCAGCGGACTCACCGTGTGAATTCACAAGAAGAGCTCTTCTTGCTTGGTTTCGTTTCTTTTCCCTCCATTGCTTTTAATTGCTTATGACTTAAGTATTGAGTCTCAGTCCAGGGATGTGATTTTTCTTCTCTCCAGCCCTGGGAGAGCTCATTCATTCTTAGAGCTTTAATGATGACCCAAGAACAGATGGCTTTCATGTTTAGAAGTCAAGTTCTGAACTTCTATCCAAGCTCATGCCTCCTTGTACCCCAGATTCCTGTTGGATATTTGCATTAGTCTCTAAACCTTCCTTCATATTAATATACCCAGATTATCTTCCCTCAAACTCTGTTCCCCTCCCAGTCTCCCTACATCCCCCAATAAAATCACTCCTCTGATTCCCTGCCTCCTCTCCTTTCTCTTAGGAACTCCATTTGTTGTTGTTTTTAAGTCTTCATTGAATTTGTTACAATATGGTTTCTGTTTTATGTTCTGGGTTTTCTTTTTTTTTTGGCCAAATAAGTAACTGCCCGTTTAGGACCTGGGCACGGCCCACCCGTGTACTGGGACCTGGGGTCAATGTTGACCTCAGTGTCAAGCATGTAGCTGGGCCTTGTTTGACATTGTACAGAAAAGCCTTAAAAGGCTGGCCCCCAACCCAGGCTGTCTGAGCAGGGAGTTGTTTCAACTCCCCCGTCCACGGGGTCAAGTTCTCAAAGCCCCCTTGAGTTCCCTCCAATAAGGGTTGTGGTGGCTCAGTGGGAAGAACCCGCCTGCAGATACAGGAGACGTCGGGTCCCATCCCTGAGCCGGGAAGATCCCCTGGAGGAGGCAATGGCAGCCACTCCAGTCTTCGTGCCTGGAGAATCCCATGGACAGAGGGGCCTGGCGGGCCACAGTCCATGGGTTTGCAAGGGTCGGACAGACCGAGCGACTGAACAGCAACAGCGCCGTCCGCTCAGCCCTCTGGAGCCCTTGCGCATCCCCGCAGTCCTGGCCCCCTGCACCTGCCTCCCGCGCTCCCCAGCCCCGGCCCCAAGGGAGGCAAAACCCGGCAAGAGGGCGGTGGGATTACGGCAAATGAAGTCAGGCTAATCCCGGGCAAGGGCCTTTTATCCAGGAAAAGACTCCATCAAGCCACCATCAGAGCCCTCCACAATCTCCTCTTATTAACTCGCATGCCGGAACGCTGCAGAGATTAAACTCGGGAGGAACGCGATGCTCCGCATGCAGCCCGACATGCAGGGCGGACGCCAGGGCAGGGGGCGGGCCGGGGGCGGGTGGGGCGCAGGGGGAGCCGGACAAACGCCAACACGCTCTGCGATCTTTCCGCCAGGAGCCTTTGTTCCGCCCGCACGTTATTTGGTGACCTAGACGGGGCATAATAATGCACTTTATCTGTTCCGTTTATGATGTGTGTGTGTCATAGGTGTACATGCACATTACTGGCTATAAAATATGTATCCCATGTGCCAGAGAGAGAAGAGAGGCTGCAAAGGCCTCTGACTAAGTGAGAATTTGTTTTCTCTTAGGCAAGCTGCACCCTAACTGCAATGAGCATCCCAAGCAGAGAGTTTCTGAGACGTCATTTCACAAAGTAGAAATAACTATTTAAAATTTGTTTTTCGGTTATTTTACGTCCTCAGCATTTTCATTTTTTAATATATTTGGCTGCACCAGGTGCCAGGTCTTAGCTGCATCACGTAGCATCTTTCTAGTTGCAATGTTTAAACTCTTAGTTGAGGCATGTAGGATCTAGTTCCCTGACCAGGGATGGAACCCAGCCCCCTGCACTGGGAGCTTGGAGTCTTGGCCCCTGGACCATCATGGAAGTTCCAGAAATAACTTTTTAAAACTAAATGAAAAACGACTGTGTTAATTCTCAAGTTCCAGAGTCTGGACAAAGAACAAGCAACATGACCTTCCTTGACATTGGTTTATTTTCCAGAAGTTGTCGTGGACGAGAGAAAAATGGGATGAGAAAACAACTAGATATTGAAGATATTGCAATTTCTTCAATAATATTGAGTATTACTGAAGAAATTACATGACTGCATGTTCACTTCCTGCTTGCAGACCTACGACAGCAAGTCTGAGAATTTTTATATTTTCTGGAAGATGTTCTTGATTAATGAAAGTTTCATGGAGAGGCTTCCATAGTGGGATTTTAAAAAAAAAATTGGGGGGCTCAAAGAAACCTGGATTTAAATCTTGCCTTTACCCCTTGGGAGCTGTGTGATCTGGTGTAATCCTCTTTGGCTCTTGGTGAGCTCATTTTTTAAATGAAATAGCAATACCTACCTTGCAAATTTTGCATAAAGGAAAGGTCCTTTATGACCCAATATGTTACATAGAGCTTTATCATTTCATATTTACAAAGATGCACTAGGGGAGTGATTTTGCCTCTAAGATTGTCCTTCCTACTTTCTGCAAAATAGATGGGACAACAGCCACGCCAAGGGAGAAGGAGCTGAAGGAGATTAAGTCTCTCTGATTGCCTTTGGGAGGCCATCTGAATCCCCTGCAGTGTCCAAGAAGGAAAGACAGTAAATTCTAATCCATCAAGCTGTCCCAGAGGCTCAGAATACATGTTATATCTTAGTAACATAATTCTCTTAGGAGACAGGATTGACATCAGAATTGGTTAATTTAGACTTCCCCATAGACAAATGGGGAGATGCTCAAGACATTCTCAGGACCGCTTGTTGACTCCAGGTGAGCTCACTCTTTACAGGATGCAATTAACACCCGTGGGTTCAAGTAGGGCGGAGGCTGCGCTCTGTCACTGATCACCCGAGTCCCTTCCCCGTCGTCATACGTTAGATCTCTAGAGCCACACGTTCATTCACTCAGTCTCTTGCTTAGCAACTGTGTATTTCAGCTGCTTCTTTGCTTTCACAATACTTCTGGGGGACTTCCCTGGTGGTCCAGTGGCTTAGACTGCAGGCTCCCCATGCAGGGGGCCTGGGTTCGATCCCTGGTCAGGGAACTAAATCGCACATGCCACAACTCAGAGTCCACACGCTGCAACTGAAGATCCTGTCTGCTGCATCTAAGACCCAGTGCAACCAAATAAATAGCTAAATAAATATGTTTTTTAAAAAGAACTCTTCTGGGAGGGGAGAACTGGAGATGCAGTGGTTAAAACCCCGTGCTTCCGTTACAGGGGACGTGGGTTCCACCCCTGGTCAGGGAACTGAGATCCCACATGCCATGCAGTGTGGCCAAAACAAATAAACTACTTTTTAAAAGACACCTACAATTTTTTACAAAAGAATACTCCTGGGAGTTATGATCCGTGCAAAGGAGAAATGACAGAAGGGCTCCCCTGACTGGAGAACTCATCTTAAAATAATAAGAGACAATTTTGACAAGCCTTAAAAATTGTATCCTGTGCCTTTCTTGCTGCCTTCAGCCTGTTTTGACACCCACCGAAATCATCAAAGACAGGAGAAGACAGGGAAAAGTGAAATGTGTATTTTTATTAAGCGGCATTGGAGGTACTCAGCAGATTTTTTTTTATCAACAGATTTTTTAAAAAGCAAAGATCAAAAACAAAGGCAACATCCTGTTTAGTACACGGTGGTTGCCTTCAAGAGAGATTTCATCTGATTGAGAAAAAATTGGGCATGGGGTACATGGAGAAGCTGTCACGTCAGGGAACAATTCAAGAACATCGAAGCATTATTCTTTCAACTTTTCTGAAGTTTTGGAATTTTAAAAATGAGATAAAGATGTCATATTCATTTTCACATCAGTGTCTCAAACAATATCTGTTTTATTGGAAGAGTTTAAGGCAGAGAACAGTTGTCCTAATCTGAAATGCAGAGGGAGTTGTCTTTGAAAGAAAAGGACCTGGGTTGAGCCTTTTGAGATAAATCATAAAGCTCATGATTTTTGATGAGATTTCCTTCTCAAGGGCATAGGCTGTGCCAGGCTCTCTGGTAGTGCTCTGTGAAAACTGTTCTGTGTGATCCTCATAATAATAATCCACATTAGCTTTGCCACCCCATTCAACAGAGGGGAAAACTGAGGCTCAGAGACATTATTCGAGATCTCTTGGCAAGTGAGGGTGAGAAAGCTGATGTTCAGTCGCTCGGTCGTGTCTGACTCTTTGCGACCCCACGGACTGCAGCACGCCAGGCTTCCCTGTCCTTCACCATCTTCCAGAGCTTGCTCAAACTCATGCCCATCGAGTCAGGGAAAACACTGGAATGTGCGCTAATCCGAGGTCAGTGCCCATTTCTCTGAGGAGCAGGATTCAGGTGAGTCAGAGAGTATGCCAGGCAAGACCATTCTGCATCAGCAAGATGACAGAAAGACCACGGCCTGTGAGGAAAAGAAAAGGCTGGCTGTAGCAAGGATCGTAGCTTTCTCTTTGCCTTTTCATGCTGTTCGTAGGCTTCTCTTGGCAAAAGCACTGGAGTGGTTTCCATTTCCTCCTCCAGTGGACTACATTTTGTCAGAACTCTTCACTATGACCAGTCTGTCTGGGGTAGCCCTGCACGGCATGGCTCTGACAAACCTAGACAGCATATTAAAAAGCAGAGACATCACTTTGCAGACAAAGGTCCATTTAGTCAAAGCTCTGGTTTTCCAGTAGTCATGTACAGATGTGAGGGAACCATAAAGAAGGCTGAGTGATGGAGAATTGATGGTTTTGAACTGTGGTGCTGGAGAAGACTCTTGAGAGTCCCTTGGACAGCAAGGAAATCAGACCACTCAATTCTAAAGGAAATCAACCTATTGGAAGGACTGATGCTGAAACTGAAGCTCCAATACTGTGGCCACCTGATGTGAAGAGCCAACTTATTGGAAAAGACCCTGATGCTGGGAAAGATTGAAGGCAGGAGGAGAAGGAGACAGATGGGTGGATGGGTGGAGGCATCAGTGACTCAGTGGACATGAGTTTGAGCAAATTCCAGGAGATAGGGAGTTCTTTATAGAATATAAATAGCAAATTCCGGGAAGTTCAGGGAAGCCTGGCATGCTGCAGTCCATGGGGTCGCAAAGAATTGGACATGACTGAATGAACAACAACAGCAAGGATGACTGGCTGTTCCTACTTCTTGCTTTCGTATGAAAACCCTGAATCTTAGCCTGGCACAAACAAGACCCTGTCCCCCTGCCAACAGTAAATACACATTTCCCAGTCTCCTTTGTGCCTGCATATGGTCACATGACTTAACTGTGACCCATGAGATTTAAGTGGGAACTATCCATCCAATTTTCAAATAACGTCCTCAAAGGAAAAACCTGTATCCTTTTGCTCCTTCTTCCTTTCTGGCTGGACTGCGGGCTGGAGAGTTGGATCTGAAATGGCTGATCGTTATCCAGGGTGACCTTCGCACTGGAGGTCACACGAGGAAGCAGCAGGACAGAAGCGGGCTGGGTCTCCGGGCACCTGGGCGAAAAACACCATTCCTGTCCTGGGCTGCCTAGACTGGGTCTTTGAAATAAGAGAGAAGCAAGCCTCTGAGTAGTTTCCATCTCTGCTATTTGGGGCTATCCTGTTACTGGCAATGGAACTTGATCCTAATTAGAACGCAGTCTAATTTGACTTGAGCCAAGGGTTTCTGTGGGTGATCAGTGGCGCAGCAGTTTGGAAAGAAATGGAGATCATGGAGAACCTCCCAAGTCAAGTCAAGGCTTGTGTCACTGGTTTTGTAGGCTTTCCAGGCAGACAAATATAATAAAATTGGCATTTCCAGAAGAAGAAATACTTTGGCTGGGTGGCGTAGAATGCCCCAGTCTGGAGAACGGATGAAAGAATTTAAAGCATTTGGGAAATGGTGCCAGTAAGCCAGATGTGAGGTGTTTGGGGCCTCAGAGAGGGATGGGGCTGTGTGGTCAGGAAGCGGGGCTGTAGGTCTGGGGTACAAAGCTGATCCTGAGGGTCAGACTACGGAGTGGTCAAGGGTAACGGATTTCTCCTTGGTGGGGGTGGCGGGGAGGGCCTGTGGTACCTTGGCAAAAACAGGTACTCCATAAAGTGAAAGGAGAGTCACAGAGGGACAGAGAATGTATCTTAGGCTTTTGGAAGTCCTGCCAAGATATCTCGAGAGGTTCAGGTGGGTGTCCATGCCTGTAGCTCGTTAGAGGAAAAGTCTGAAGATGCAAGTTTAGACAACGGTTGGCATAAAAGATAGAGCTGAAACTGTGACCACAGGTGAGCTCTTTTAAGAATGTACTACGGAAATCGGCCCCAAATCCTCAGTATGAGGATGGAAAAGGGCAGCAGAGAGAGAAGGGGTGAGGCAAGAGGGAGGAGGTGAACGGGAAACACTGTCTTAGAGTCGAACGCAAAAGCTTCCATCAACAATGGAATGTGCCAGAAAAGAAACAGACGGCCCAAGGAGAAAAGATGATGGAACGGGACGACGACGAGGTGTTATTGACCTTTCAGTGACAGTCAACAGCCAGCTGGAGTGGAAGCCTCGTTCCAAGGGAATTGGAGGATGAATGTCTTACATGCGAAGGGAGGCACATTTGAGAAACTTGTCTAGGAATTGAAAAAAGAAAAAAAATAGCCAAGACATCAGGCTTAAAAGAACAGTGGTGCCAAAGCTCTTCACTGGGAGCGGGATCCCGGTATGGGTGAGTTAACTACGGGAGGATGAGTTAACCCCTCCCCGTGTGGGAGGAGATGCCTCTCTAAGCTCGAAAGCATGCCACTGAAAGTGGAGGCTCCTTAACGTCTGAGAAAAATCCACAACGCCAAGTATGGCAGGTGGCAGTTACCCATCAAAAGTCTACTTACCCGTGAGTGCCTTCGGATGATTTCCTTTATTTTATCATGTATGTTTAGACCCAGCTAGTTGGCCCCCCACGTGAGACCCTGCACTTGTGGAAAGCAGACGAGAGTTTGCTGTAACCCCCATACCAACCATTTAAAGAAGCAGTCCACTGCACCTGTCCCGTGGGGGCCAACAGCTTTTGAGGATCTGCTGGGAGGAAGGAACCCTCAGAGCGGTGGCTCAAACAATTCCTGTTGGTCCGCAGCAGCCAAGGAGCACACAAAAGTATTTGCTGTTGTTGTTCAGTCATTTCCGACTCTGTGATCCCATGAGCTGTAAGCTCCTCTGTCCGTGGGATTCTCCAGGCGAGAAAACTGGAGTGGGTTGCCATGGTCTTCTTCAGGGGATCTTTCCGCCCCAGGGATCGAACCCAGGTCTCCTGCATCGGCAGGCGGGTTCCTCATCACTAGCACCACCTGGGAAGCCCCTCCCTGTCCCGCACTATCTCTGTATCTCTTCACTGTGCGAAGGCATAGCAGTACCAAAGCATAGCCAGACCATGTGCTGAGCCAAAGCAGACTTTCCCTCACCAAACCCATCCCATGATGCCTCAGTCTCCATCTCATACCGGAGAAACCTGGGACTCAGAAGAGCTGGACGCGTGGTCATCTGTTGCAGAGGCTTCCCTGGTAGCTCAGTGGTAAAGAATCCTCCTGCCAGTGCAAGAGATGTGGGTTCAGTCCCTGTGTCGGGAGGATCCCCCGGCGCTCCACACTCCAGTTTTCTTGTCTGGGAAATTCCACGGATGGAGGAGCCCGGCGGGCTACAGCCCACGGGGCCCCAGAGAGCCAGGTATGACTTGGCGACTGAACACACACCTGCTGCAGAGCTCATGGTGGGAGTGGGTTGAGCTCATTCGGCATCTGGAACCCGGGAATTCCACCCTCACTCGATGGGTCTCTTTTGGTTCTGGTGTTCAGAGATCTGGAAATCTACCCGGCACTCCCCCTGCTTCCACAAACACCTTCCCAGGAGGTGAGAAGTCAGCACTGACCCGGATCCGGGTGAGACAGTCGCAGGCAGCAGTGACACCAGCCTAACTCGGGCCAAGGGCAGTCAGATGAAGGATGAGCCTGTTCTCAAGCAGGGAGGAGGTCGGGGGAGGGATGGGGATCAGGGACCCAGGTGCCAGAGACAGCAGAGCCCCGTCTGCCCTTTCGTCCACAAGCAGAACGGGGCCAGATCCGCGGGCCGGAGTTTGAACCTCCGAACAGTCTGGCAAATCCTGAGCAGTGTTACGCCTTCCCCAAGGCCCCTGCAGCCACCAAAGCCCCAACTCCATGGAGACAGACACAACTCTGACCTTCACAGATCACAGTCATCGTGGGGCCGGCCGGCCCCTGGAAGGGCTCCACCCAGCTCAGACACCTCCAAATAGCTATTCTCTAAAGCACGCCCAGGACGGTTACCTCTCTACGTGAAGTAAGCTCAGAGATGAAAGACCAAGGTGATCATTTGAGTCCGGCTTATGCGTAATTATGCATTCATCAGTCAGAGCTTTAATTACCCGGAGATAAAGGTGCCTTTAACGTTTTGGGGAAAACTGGCTCCAGCAAAATGCATTTCTTTTGTCTCCCAGCCAGGGACAACTAACTGTTATCCTGGGAAGGGCTTAGTGGGGAGACTCCAACCTAAACCATAAAAGGCTCTTGGCCATTAAAGGTGATCCCGCTGAGATGGGCACAGCATTCGTGGGAGATCCTGCATGATCGGAAAGCCCAGGAGAGCTCCCGAGGCAAGGGCACTCCTTGAATGATGGGGAGCGAGAAACCTCGGGGCCAGAGAGGGAGGCGCAGAAGGAGGAGGGCAGGGAAAACTTGGGTCCTTAGGTAAAGCATCATCTCGCGACTTCCTGGCATGAAATGCAGCATCTCAGACTCCACTGAAGACATACTGAATCAAAATCTGTATCTTCTGTGAGCGCTGGTGGTTTCTATGTGCATTGAAGTGTGAGATGCACTGATTTAGGGACCTCATACCCCAAGACAAGGGCTTCCCAGGTGGCTCAGTGGTCAAGAATCCCCGTGCCAATGCAGGAGATGCAGTAGACATGGATTTGGTCCCTGGGCCGGGGAGGAAATGGCAACCCTCTCCAGCATTCTTGCCAGGAAAATCCCAGGGACAGAGGAGCCTGGTGGGCTGCAGTCCCTGGGGTCACAGAGTCGGACACGACTGAGCACCTGAGCACACATGAGCACACCCCCAGGACAACATGCCTTCGGCTCATGTTAAAACAGGGAGCTGGTCTTTACTCTCTCTCTCCTATTTATCATGTGTGTTAAAGAGGAAGGGACTTCCCTGGCAGTCCCCTGATTAAGACTTGGCCTCCCAATGCAGGCAGGGAGTGCAAGTTCAATCCCCGGTCAAGGAGTTAAGATCCCACATAGCTTGGGGCCAAAAAACCAGAACATAAAACAGAAGTGATATTGTAACAAATTCAATAAAGACTTTCAAAATGGTCCACATCAAAAAAAAAAAAAAAAAAACTTAAATAAAATAAAGAGAAAAATTGGAGGCAGAAATGTGCATATGTGTGTGTCTAAGGAGCGCTTTTTCTTTTTTAACATCTGGCAGAAGGCAGAGATTTTTCCCTTCCACTGTAGCTTTCAAAGGTAAACATAACTGAACGGGGGCAGAGTGAGGGCGGAAGTAAAGACCATAAAACACACACAATGCCAAATTGAAGTGATTAATAAAGCCGAGAGGAGAAGCCTCCCTGGTGCGGTGTGAGATGCGACAGACAGGTCAGGGCAAACCCAGGGAACTGACTCCAGCGCCTCTCGCCTAAGGGCTGGGACAGGCAGCAACAGAGACAAAACCATTTCACAACGAGGAGAAGAGGAAGCTGGCGAGAAAGAAACCTCAGAAGAGGGGGGACGGGTGAGAAGGGATCATGTGGGGCGAGAGATGCCTTGGGTGGCGAGGTTATCGGTGCGGTGGGATGTTACTGCAGCATCCTCACCGTGCCCACAAGTCGGATTAACAGACCACAGACGCCAGGCATCCAGGGCTGAGGTTTGAAAAATCCGCCAAAGTCCTAAGGTCTGAGGACAGACCTGCCTTCTCATCTGAAGGCTGCTACTTACTAGAAATGCAAATCAGGGGGAAATGTAAGCTTTCTCATGGATCCTCAACTTCCTCATCTGTAAAATGGGGATAATTCTACCAACCTCAGAGCGGTAATGATGAAATGAGATAGGGCATGTTAAGCGCTAAAGACAACAAATGAGAACCGACATTGCAGTGCTCTGTGGTGACCTAAATAGAAAAGAAATACAAAACAGGGGATAAAAATTCGTGTAGCTGGTTCACTTTCCTGTGCAGTAAAAAACACAGCATTGCAAAGCAAGTGTACTCCAATTAAAAAACCAAGCAAAACACATTAACCCAAGTCGTAAAGCCACACCCAGTTTCAAGGGTGCTATTTTCAAGGAAAAATAGTACTTCTTGATGGCAGAAGCGATTCTTTTTCTGATTTATGCAAGATACAAATGCATTTATAAACAAACAAAGCCAAACTCTTAGTACAATGCCTGGTACATATCACACTCTCAAAATGATAACTATTAAACTTTTCATTTTCCCTGCAATATTCCAAGCACCACCAATTTCCCAGAAAATGTCTTCTCTTGGCCCTGACCTTGGCTGTGTTCTGAAAGAGTGAGGAGAAATGATTCAATCGCTTTGATTTTTTTAAAGGTTTTTTTGATGGGGGCCATTTTTAAAGTCTTTATTGGATTTGTTACAATATTGCTTCTGTTTTATGTTTTGGGTTTTTGTTTTTTTTTTTGGCTGTGAGGCTTGTGGGATCTTGACTCCCCAGCAGGGACCAAACCCACACACCCCTACACTTCCCCGTTGGGAGGTGGAGTCCTAACCACTGGACTGCAAGAAAGTCCCTCACTTGCTTTTATAAGCACTGTCCTCTGCCCCCTGAGTGCTCTCCTTTATTCCATTCATTCACTCAGTAATTGCAAGAGCTTATTGTATTAGCCAACTCAAAGACACTTTGGGCATCAAAGCATCCATGAAGGACTTCCCTGCTGGCTCAGCAGTTAAAAATCCACCTGCCAATGCTGGGGACTCAAGTTCGATTCCTTGTCCAGGAAGATCCCACGGGCCTTAGGGCGACTAAGCCCTTGCTCCACAACTATTGAGCCTGTGCTCTGGAGCCCGGGAGCTGCAACCGCTTAGCCCACGGGCCGCAAAACCTGACACCTGTGCGCCCGGAGCCCGTGCTCTGCAACGAGGGGAGCCACTGCAGGGAGAAGCCCGGGCTCTGCAGCCAGAGAAACACCTTCTCAGCAATGAAGACCTAGCACAGCCAAAAATAAATGAATAAAATTCAAGAAAAGCATCTGTGGAAGGAGGACGAAAATGCACAAAAAACCAGGCAAATGCCTGATATCTTCTCAAACACGTGCACCTGCGTTTTCTAGGACCTGGCTCTCAAGAAGTTCAGAAAGGGATTTGAGCCAACTTCCTGGACCTTCTGGAAGTAAACCCATACTCTCATGAGTGACTCCGGTAGGCGGCGAGCAGCTCTGCACTCCCTGGGTCCCTGGACCGTTCCTTCCATACTGGGTCCTTCAGACGAGCGCACGCGGTGCTGAGGAGCCAGACTTGGTCACCCTTTGAGTGGCTTCTTTGCACCGTGGTGCAGTCTGCATCTCAGACTGGAGTCTCTGCTGTAGGCATGTGTGTCTTTGGTCCCCGAGATGAGGGCCTGGGAAGGACGCAGAGGGGGAGGCGGGGAGGCTTCGAGAGTGATGCTCGACAGCTGATGAGTCACGGGCGCCTTTGTCAGACACTGTCAACCCCCGACAAAGGACCTTCCAGACGTGCCGGGTGCGGTCATCAACCTGAGGTTCTGCCCGGCTCAGGCTCCTGAGTTCAGCCCAGTTATGCACACACCTTTTTGCTTTGAAGGACTATTTCAGAAATGGTCTCCTAGAAACGACGCTATGGGCATCACAACTGCTGCCAGATCATGACTATCTTTTGCTCCTTTGGAAAACAAGAACTCATCCCCGCCCCCTTTTATCTGACTTGTTCCTCTGTCAAAATCCCACTGAAGAGTGTTGTTGCTGTTGTTCAGGCACTAAGTCGTGTTCGACTCTTTGCATTCCCTCGGTCTGCAGCCCTCCAAGCCCCTCTGTCCTCTGCTACCTCCCAGAACTTGCTCAAATTCATGTTCACTGAGTCGGTGATACTATCTAACCATCTCATCCTCTACCACCCCCTTCTCCTTTGGCCTTCAATCTTTCCCATCATCAGGGTCTTTTCCAATGAGTCAGCTCTTTGCATCAGGTAGCCAAAATATTAGAGCTTCAGCTTTAGCAATACCCAGTGCTAACTAAGGACCTAGAAATGTGACTGACTCATCTCCTGATGATAAATCTCCTCTAGATCCAGAGTGATTTATATGGAAACTTGACTTAAATATTCTGCTTCAACTTTCTCAGGGACATCCATGAGCCATCCATGAAATGCCCCCAACTTTTTGGACCCCAAGGACTGGTTCCATGGAAGACAATTTTTATATGGACCACAAGTGGGGGACGGTTTGGGGATGATCACATTGATTGTGCACTTTATTTCTTTTATTATTACATCAGCTCCCCCTCAGGTGATCAGGCATTAGATCCCAGAGGTTGAGGTTCCTGGCCCTAGAGGATACAGTATTTGCCATTGGCTCCCTCTACTCTGGTTTCTCCTTCCACTAACAGTCTGTAAACAACTCTGCACCTGGCCATAAACCGCAATCCACTGTTAGCCCCAAAGAAAAAAAAAAAACAGCAACCAATTGCAAAAATCTTGGCTTCATTTGCAAACCCCTATAGCAGTTACTCATATCCAGATTGTTTCATCCTGAGCTCCTCTAATGCGCCAACGGGGGAAGGTGAAACAATTCCTCATTAGAGTCAACCACAGGGAATACCAGGACTAATAATCTCCCCGAGGGTCACCAACACATGTGCCATCTTGGACCCACTGGGGGAGACTATCCCACCTTCAGAAAGCTTGTTCAACAAGTCGACCAGCCGCTCCACCCCTGGGTGCATTGCGCTGAGATTATCCTGAGACGACTTGGTCTTCCAGTGGTCTTTTCCAACGTGAAGATAAGAGAGCTCCAGGTTGGTCTCAGGACCAAAACCGAAACATCAGCATGCATCCTTAAATGGATGCTTTCATCTTCAAGGTGCTTGACGTGTCAGACCACTAATTATAAACATTTCTGCAAACGCCAGTTTTAATTCCGTTCCCGAAAACTTGTCCATCGGCTTTTGATGTTTTAGAACATCAGGCTCTGACCAAAGTTCAGAGTCACAGGAGGCAGGACGCAGAGTGGTTCATCCGGGGACGGGCTGAGAAGATGAACGTGAACTTCCTGGCCCAGGGAGGCCCTGTAGTTTTCCCAGCGTCTCTCTACATTCGTCAAATGGGGCCAATAACACGGGGCCTGCCTCCTAAGGAGGTTCGAGGAGTGAGCTAGATAATTCATAACACATTGAGTCCAACAAACAGTAGCGCTCAATAAATATTAAAAGCAAATAGGAAAAGAGAATGTCTGTCATTCGTTCCAAACCTTTTCTCTTCTTTTTCAAGTTAAAATGCCATGGTAATCACCAGGATGGTTTGTTTCCAGGCAATGATAGAAAACCATCCATCCTAGAGTCATTTTAAATGAAATAGACATTTCATCTCATTGACAGAGATGCAGAAAGAGGTGGGATGGGCGTGAAGGCAAGGAGCAGGCCGATTTGGCCTGGGGGCTGGGAGGAGAGTGAGGGAAGGTACCATTTTGGTGGCTCTATGGCGATCCAATGAGATTTGGCTCAGCATCTAGTGAGATGCTGACTGAGTTGATGAAAAATGGAAAAAGTGAAGAGGAAAGCATGAATCCCACCAGGCCGCCTCCTCCTTCTGCCTGTTGGCTGCTGAGCTAAACACATCACAGGCTTCCAATAACTCTGAACTAATAATCAAATGTAAAAGCGAGGAAATCATTGTTCTTCCCAACCTGGCTGCCCGCCCAGCTGCTACTCAGAGGGTGATGAGCCGATTTTTATCTGCGAGTAGATCTCCCCTTTGCCCGGAGAAACAGAGGAACCCCATCCAGCTGGAAGACTTTTCTCAGCAGCCTTTGCTTGGACCATGTGCCTTCTTTCCCAGCACAATCCTCCCCACACCCCAGGGAAACTCACCCTTGCCTTTTTTTCTTTCTTTTAATAAACAACTAGATTTGTTCCAGTTTCTTTAAGGATCAAAGTATAAAGAGTCTACTTTTGGCTTCCAAGTCTGCACTGCCAAGATCAGAGTTCTATGGAAACTGATCGAAGCCCAGGAAAGGCCAGGGAGAGATGCCACTAGTTCTTCAAGCTAGGAGGGCCCTGGAGGTTCCACACCGACTCAGACCTGGAGATGGAAGACACCCTCCAGACTGCAGTGGATTTATGCCCTCTCTGCCCAGTCTCCTTGAGGTCTCCCGCTGTCGGCCTCAGTTACTTCTTCCTGGGAAGTTTCTGACTAAAGACTGAGTAGTCAAAGGGGGTTATCAAAGTTTGTTATCAGAGATGGCAAAAAAAAAAAAAGAAAAAATTGAATGTCTCAAACAAGTAGGGGTCAACAGATGTTAAAGGTGGTTATAGAAAATCTTGGTTTTTTAGGAGTCTCTGTGCTATTTGTTGTTGCTGTTCGTTCTCTCTGTCATGTCTGACTCTTTGCAACCCCATGGACCGCAGCACACCAGGCTTCCCTATCCTTCACCATCTCTCAGAGCTTGCTCAGACTCATGTCCATTGAGCGGATGATGCCATTCAACAATCTCGTCCTCTGTCGCCCCCTTCCCCTCCTGCCTTCAATCTTTTCCAGCATCAGGGTCTCTTGTAATGACTCAGCTCTTTGCATCAGATGGCCAAAGTTTGGAGATTCAGCTTCAACATCAGTCCAGTGAATATTCAGGATTAATTTCCTTTAGAATTGACTGGTTGGCTCTCCTTGCAGTCCAAGGGACTCTCAAGAGTCTTCTCCAACACCACAGTTCAAAAGCATCAATTCTTAGGTGCTCAGCCTTCTTTATGGTCCAACTCTCACATCCATAGATGACCACTGGAAGAACCATAGCTTTGAGTATACTGTGCTCTGTGCTATAGAAGCTTCTAAAATAGGGGGGGGGGGGGGGGAATTCTGACAAGGGTATTTGATTTGTAAAGAAGAAATATGACTTAAATAACTTTAGAGTCCAGAACAAAGGATACTCACACATCCCCAGAATGCTAAGCGGATCTCAGAAGGACAGGTATGGAGGTGCCAAAGACCCTTGAGTTCTGAATGTTACCCAGACTAAGCCCACTTTCTGTTTGTCTAAGCTGTGTGTGTTCAGTCGCTCAGTCATGGTCAGCTCTTTGTAGCTCTGTGAACTGTAACCCACCAGGTTCCTCTGTCCATGGGATTTTACAGGCAAGAATACTGGGGTGGGTTTCCATTCCTCCTCCAGGGGAATCTTCCTGACCCAGGAATTGAACCTCATCTCCTTCATCTCCTGCATTTGCAGGCAGATTCTTTACCACCGAGCCACCTGGGATGCCTATTCTAAGCTATTGGACACTGTCTTCTAAGATAACCCAAGGCAGAAAAATCTGGGTAACAGAAAGATGAAAAGAAGCAATGAACAGAGGAAATCACAAAGAGCAAATTACAGAGGAATCACCAAGGATTTCCTCCCACGAGCTCCTTGAATGTCTTTAAAAACGTCCCACTTGAAGTGTTCCGTATCTACACACTAGGATGTCTAGGTACCTGTCTGTTGCAAAGGTAAGGCTCACATCATAGAGGGTGTAGTTTTTCAGATGTTTTGTCTTTGGGAAAGAATATCCTATAGTTATCCCAATCAGTGAAAGAGTTTAAATTCTGTTACCCATACATTGGGAGGAAATGCAGAATGAAGCCCTCACCCTACCGGCTCCAACTGCAGCTGTGGCCCCCTCACCACATGGACACTGTAGTGCTCAGAGAATCGGGAAAATGAGATTCTCACATTGTGTAGAGACTGCCCACCCATCTTTAGAAGCTGAGCTCCAGAAAGTCCTAAGCTGTATTTGTGTCTGTATATGCATGTTCAGTTGCTAAGTCATGTCTGACTCTTTGTGACCCCATGGACTTCTCCAGGCCAGAATACTGGAGTGGGTAGCCTTTCCCTTCTCCAGGGGATCTTCCCAACCCAGGGATTGAACCCAGGTCTCCTGCATTGCAGGCAGATTCTTTACCCGCTGAGCCACAAGGGTGATGGAATTCCAGTTGAGCTATTTCAAATCCTGAAAGATGATGTTGTGAAAGTGCTGCACTCAATATGCCAGCAAATTTGGAAAACTCAGCAGTGACCACAGGACTGGAAAATGTCAGTTTTCATTCCAATCCCTAAGAAAGGCAATCCCAAAGAATGCTCAAACTACCACACAATTGCACTCATCTCACATGCTAGTAAAGTAATCCTCAAAATTCTCCAAGCCAGGCTTCAGCAATATGTGAACTGTGAACTTCCAGATGTTCAAGCTGGATTAAGAAAAGGCAGAGGAACCAGAGATTAAATTGCCAACATCCGCTGGATCATCAAAAAAGCAAGAAGTTCCAGAAAAGCATCTATTTCTGCTTTATTGGCTATGCCAAAGCCTTTAACTGTGTGGATCACAATAAACTGTGGAAAATTCTGAAAGAGATGGGAATACCAGACCACTTGACCTGCCCCTTGAGAAACCTATATGCAGGTCAGGAAGCAACAGTCAGAACTGGACATGGACCAACAGACTGGTTCCAAATAGGAAAAGGAGTACGTCAAGGCTGCATATTGTCACCCTGCTTATTTAACTTAAATGCAGAGTACATCATGAGAAATGCTGGGCTGGAAGAAGTACAAGCTAAAATCAAGATTGCCGGGAGAAATATCAACAACCTCAGATATGCAGATGACACCACCCTTATGGCAGAGTGAAGAGGAACTAAAGAGCCTCTTGATGAAAGTGAAAGAGGAGAGTGAAAAAGTTGGCTTAAAGCTCAACATTCAGAAAACTAAGATCATAGCGTCTGGTCCCATCTCTTCATAGGGAAACAGTGGAAACAGTGTCAGACTTTATTTTTTTGGGCTCCAAAATCACTGCAGATGGTGATTGCAGCCATGAAATTAAAAGACGCTTACTCCTTGGAAGAAAAGTTATGACCAACCTAGATAGCATATTGAAAAGCAGAGACATTACTTTGCCAACAAAGGTCCGTCTAGTCAAGGCTATGGTTTTTCCAGCGGTCATGTATGGATATGAGAGTTGGACTGTGAAGAAAGCTGAGGGCCGAAGAATTGATGCTTTTGAACTGTGGTGTTGAAGAAGACTCTTGAGAGTCCTTTGGATTGCAAAGAGATCCAACCAGTCCATCCTAAAGGAGATCAGTCCTGGGTGTTCATTGGAAGGACTGATGCTGAAGCTGAAACTCCAGTACTTTGGCCACCTCATGCGAAGAGTTGACTCACTGGAAAAGACCCTGATGCTGGGAGGGATTGGAGGCAGGAGGAGAAGGAGATGACAGAGGATGAGATGACTGGATGGCATCACCGACTCGATGGACATGAGTTTGAGTAAACTCCGGGAGTTGGTGATGGACAGGGAGGCCTGGCGTACTGCGATTCATGGGGTCGCAAAAAGTCAGACACGACTGGGCGACTGAACTGAACTGAACTGATGCATGTTCAGTCACTCACTCGTGTCCAACTCTTTGTGACCCCATGGACTGTAGCTTGCCAGTTTCCTCTGTCCATGGGATTTTCCAGGCAAGGATATTGGAGTGAGTTGCCCTTCACTTATCCCTGGGATCTTCCCAACACAGGGATCGAACCTGTGACTCTTGCATTTCCCACGTTGGCAGGCGGATTCTTTACCACTAAGCCACCTGGAAATCTCTTGTCTCTGTATTTATTGGACCAATTTTTTGGCCCCCAGGTAAGCTTGATGTGTCAAGCAAGCAGCTCAAGGTTCAAGTCAGAAAAGCAAGAAAATAAAATAGCCAGGGGAGTCCAAGAGACTCGATGCTTTATAAATAAGTTCTTGTAGTTTCTAGTGTCAACCTCTGGAGGGGATGGGGTGTGAGATTGCTTCCTGCATCAGCTCTGGGCCCCTCTTGAGGAAGCCCATTTGGATGTTCCAGCGTCCTGCTGGTGTGGGAGCCTGGGGCCCTAGGTAGGCAATGGCTCAGATGCTGGCTACACAGATGAGAGGCCACTTAGGTGTCCCTGGATCCAACCGAGTCATCGACTCCACCCTCCAGTTGTCAGTAAAACTCGAGGACCCCAGAATGCCTTGGGCTGATGTCTTAGGTGAATTTTCGCTGACAATTTCAGAGCCAAATATATCCCTAGGTAAGAAATCTTTTTCAAAAGGAAGAAGTTAATCCAGCTCAACCACTCTTTACCTTAGGCTAGTGTTAAGAGAGGAAAGAATAAAGGAAGAAAGGAAGTTGTCCCGTATCCTCCGGACTCTGAGCGGGTTTACCCAAACGTTGCCAAGGCGATGTGTGTGTGAGTCGGGCTTCGCTCTGAGCCACAGTCGCTGACTTGACAGAGAACACCCATCCAGACTGCACCATCGGGGAGCGGCCAGCGAACACGGGGGCACTGCAGCGTTCAAGTTCAAACCCGGTGGCTCAGCTCCCTGCAGGAAGTCACGAGCTTTCTGCATACTGTCTGTTTCTCTCTGGGTGTACCTCATCCCCCTTTCGTCTGTCCCTCACCTTTGAGGGAGAGACAGGAAGACTAGGTTTGTCCAGACACACAAATCCGGTCCTCCCTGCCGTTAGAACAGAAAGAGGGCATCAGAGATGCCAGGAATCTCGGGGGAGAAACGTACCTTCTTAGGATAGAAGAGACTGGCTCACGGTCACCCAGAGAAGGCAGAGTTTGTCTCCTGACTCCCATCCAGAGCTTTGCTACAGAAATGACAGTGACCTCACCCAGGATTGCCCAGGAAGCCAACATACTTCACGGAGGAAGCACAGAGCCTGCCCCACACACAGGGAAGGACAGCAGATGTTTGATGAGTCAATGAGTGACTGCAAGATAGAGAATATGAATGAGTTAATAAGACAGGGAATATAGAGAGTACAGATGAATCAATGAGCGACTATAAAATAAGGTAGAGAATGGGCAACTCTCATTTTTTTTTAAATTTATGAGCTTTACTTTTGTCTTTCATTGTTATTGTTTAGTCGCTAAGTCGTGTCCAACTCTTTGTGACCACATGGAATGTGACCTGCCAGGCTCCTCTGTCCATAGGATTTTCCAGGCAAAAATACTGGAGTGGGTTGTCGTTTTCTCCTCCAGGGGATCTTCCCAACCCAGGGACTGAACCCAGGTCTCCTCTGTTGGCAGGCAGATTCTTGACTGCTAAGCCCCTAGGGAAGCCCCTTTGTTTTTCATCACCCATATTTTATGACCTCATACACTATCAAAAACATATTTCACAATACTTAATGTGAATAAAAAGCCAATCCATATTTTACTTCAAAACGATAAAAAAGGATTTTTAATAAATATGAGAAAGAGCTTATGTTTTTGTATTCTGTGTTTCAGAAAACATAGGAAAGATGTAATTCATGAAGAAAAAAAAAAGAGTGTGGCAAAATGTATTCTGAATTGAGCCCTTGATGTCCATCTAAATCTTCTGGGAAATGAAGCCCTAAATTATACTTTGTCTGAAAAAATGAAGGTTCATGGATTGCTTCATAATTCCTCTCTAATCACAAGCTTTCTTCCTTTTTTAAAGAATGTTTATTTAAAGAAAATCATTTTATTGACGTATAGTTGATTTATAATGCTGTGTTAATTTCTACTGTAGATTCAGTTATATATATATGTATATATATACATATATACATATATATATACCTTTTTTCATATTCTTTTCCATTATAGTTTATCACAGGTTATTGGATATAGTTCCCTGTGCTATCCACTAGGACCTTGCTGTTTATCCATCCTATGATATAATACTTTGCAACTGATACAGAGAATAGGCAACTCTTCCCAAGGGTTCTGGACTTCAGTGTCTACTCACATCTACAAAATAGCCAACAGCAAGAACTCTTGCATCTCCAAGTGCGCAGCTCACACCCAGAGCCCAGTTGCTCCCAGGACCCCAGACATAGCCTCCTCTGCTGAGAAGAGGTGCCAGAGTCCCCTCAACAAGCCGCCCACATGCCCATCACAGGAACATCAAGAAGCCGCCCCCCAGAGTGTCGTCCGAGTGTGAGCCGAGGGTGGAGGCCAGACGGTGATGAGGAGGGCAGCTGTGCGCAGCTGGAGCAGACGAGCAGGTGACCCTCACCCATCCTGCCTCGCAGTACCGTTATGAACCGGGGCTATTCATTTACAAAAGTAGCATCTCACCTAGAGACTGTCATACTGGGTAAGAAAGTCAGAAAAAGGAGAAATATTGTATAAAATATGACATCATTTATACATGGAATCTAAAACATGATACAGATGAACTTACAAAACTGAAGAGACTCACAGACTTAGGGGACAGACATAGGGGAAAGGACAGTAGGGAGTTGGGGATGGACATGGACACACTGCTGTATTTAAAATGGAGAACCAACGAGGACCTGCTGTGGAGCACAGCGAACTCTGCTCCGTGTGATGTGGGAGCCTGGACGGGAGGGGAGTTTGGGGGAGAACGGATACATGCGTGTGTGCGACTGAGTCCTTTCACTGTTCACTGGAAACTATCACAACTGTGTTTATTAATCAGCCATACATGGCTCAGATGGTAACGAATCTGCCTACAATGCAGGTGACCTGGGTTCAATATTTGGGTCGAGAAAATCCCCTGGAGAAGAGAATGGCAACCCACTCCAGCATTCTTGCCCAGAGAATCCCATGGACGAAAGAGCCTGGTGGGCTACAGTCCATGGGGTCGCAAAGAGTCGGACATGACTGACTAAGTGAGCACACACTTACCCCAAATCAAAATAAAAAGTTTTAAAAACAAAAAAATATAAAAGTACCATCTTGAATGAGCAAAGCCTTCTGCGGCTCCAGAAGAGAACCAGGCTAGTTAAACTTAATGAGGCCCAAACCAATGGTGGTGTCCTTAAGTGAAGCCAGTGAGATTAGCCAGTTGCATGCAACTTATAGCTTCCCAAAAGACATGGCCAACAACCACGCTCATCTACACGTATAAAAGCACTTGAAGAAACACGCAGCATTTGCAGGGAGAGAGGCTGCATGTAGAAACAAACACCCCAAATCACCTTCTTGGGATAAGCTTGCAGCTTCGTGGGCTTTTGTAGCCAAGCCCTGCTGGCTGGCAGCTTGGTTTATCTCCTTAGCGGGAACCATGATGCATTTGGCTGGCTCTTAGCTTCCAATCCTACTTGTAATTTGATTCGAGGGTACATGGTTGGGGTCAGACAGTGAGGAGCCTGCAGGCTTAGAGGGGAGCCTCTTTGCTTGGTGTGGCTCCTCAGGGCGCTGAGGTATCTGCAGAGCTCTGCATCCTGTGCTGGGTCCTCTCAAAAGTCAAGGAGAGGACCAGATTCAACTCCGGCTTCAGGAGCTCCCTGGGGCTGAGCGCATAACACACCCAGACCCCCGGGGACTTGCCATTACCAAGGCACCATGAGATGTCTTATTTAAGCATCAAGGCTTAGATGGATGCAGCTGTCACTTGTCCAGAATCCCCTGAGAAAAGTGACTCTGGTATTCAGCACATAAATATTTGTTGATTTAAACCAACTTCTACTTCTGGACTTCCCTGATAGCTCAGTTGGTAAAGAATCTGCCTACAAGCAGGAGAGCTCAGTTCAATTCCTGGGCTGGGAAGATCTGCTGGAGAAGCGATAGGCTACCCACTCCAGTGTTTTGGGGCTTCCCTTGTGGCTCAGCTGGTAAGGAATCCACCTGCAATGCAGGAAACCTGGGTTCAATCCCTGGGTTGGGAAGATCCCCTGAAGAAGGAAATGGCAACCCACTCCAGCATTCTGGCCTGGATAGTTCCATGGACTGTAGTGTCCATGGGGTCACAAAGAGTCAGACACAACTGAGTGATTTTCATTTCTACTTCTGCCCCCTTCTCTGGTCTCATCCTGTTGCCAGACCAAAGAGAAAATAAATAGTGGTAATGGATGAAAATTTTTTTTAAATGAGATTGACTTTGGCATCTAGAGTATAGTGCTTTTTAAAGCTGTCTTACGGATTTACGCTGAAATGAGCAAATCCAACCACCGACCCCCCCACCTATGCGGGGTCTACCCTCCCGCAGCCCTGACCTCAGACGGTGTTGTAATTGCTCAAACAATGCCTTCATGACCCTCCCTCTTGCTCTACGCACCCAAATCCTGCTGTGTCTACTTTCTGGCCTTGCCTGAAATTGCTTCCCCCTCCCTCTTCCCACTGGCACTGCCGCAGTTGAGGTCACCTGGCAGGTCTTCCTGCGCCAATCTCTTCCCTGCACTGCCTCCCACATAACTCTGCGAGGAGCCCTCCCCATGGCGCCCCGTCCTGGACCAAGCGGCCTCCCGGGTACCCGCCCTGCCTTTAGACCCCTTCGTGTCAGCCCTTGCTTGCTGTAACCCCGATCCAGCAATCCATTCTTGCTCCACCTGACATCTTACAGCCCACTCACCGATGACTCCGAGCTTCTCACCATTCCCAAAACGCATCCTTTTTTTTTTTTTTTTCAGTTCAACCAGCTTTACCAAGTATCCCTTTATTTGCCAAGCCTTGTGTTGGGCATAGGGGTGCATGCCACAAGTTCTCAACTGCAGCACTGTTGATGTTTGGGGGACACGTGTCTTTGTCGTGGGAGCCTAGCCCATGTATTATAGGGCAGTCAGCTCCATCCTTAGCTTTTACCCACGAGTTGCTGATAGCAACTCCCCCCAAAGTTGTGACAACCAAAATTGTCTCTGGACATGGCCAAATGTCTCTCAGAGGGCAACCTTCTCCCCTCTGGGAACCACTGCTCTAGAGGAAGACATGCCCCCGCCCTCCCCTGCCCATGGTTTGTCAGGAGTGATGGGTACCTACAGCGGGCCACATCAGTAAAATCCGGTCAATGCTTGGCACCCTGAGACCCTCGAGAGGCCATCTTTTCCCACCTTCACCCCGCCCCTTCCACATCCCTCTTAAAGTCCAGCTCTCATGACGGCTCCCTGCAACTTGTACACAGAAGTCAGATTGGGGCTCCCTGCATTGCGATCCCCACACGCTTGACTTACATCTTGCTTAATGCATCGTTGACTAGCTCTTCCTCTAGGTCAAGAGTCAGCATACTTTTCCTTGTAAAGTTGAAAGTAAATATTTTATTTTGGAACGTAGTCACTACTCAGTGAGACCCTGTGGGTGAAAGCAGCCACAAACAGTAGTAAGTGACTGGGTGAGCCTGTGTCCCAGAAAAGTTTTATTCACAAACAAGATGGTGGTGTGGCTGTGTTCCAATAAAGTTTCATTTATAATACGAGATGGTGGTATGTCTGTGTTCCAATAAAAGTTTTATTTATAAAACAAGATGGCTGGCTGGATTTGGCCATGTCTAGGAGCCCAGCTCTGAGCAGTGAACTCCTTGAGGTCAAAGCCCATGTCTCCTTGACTCTTGTGTCTAGCACCTCACGCAGCACCTGGTGCGTCTTAGACACTCTGACACTCTTTAAATGATTAATAGATCAATGGATCGATGATAGACTTCAAAAGAGTATTCACACAACACATCACTGTAAGATTTTTAGTGTATGCATGAAGGAACTGACCAAAACAATAAAAACAACCTCCATTGTGAATTCAGTAATTAAAGAGCCAAGGTGCATTGAAAGAAGAGATGACCTCCCTTGTCTGGAGCCGGGAGCCGACGTAGGTGTAAGATGGCCAGAGTAAGTACAGGGCGCCCCACCAAGTTTGAAATGCACGGAAATAACAAATGAATTTTAGGCATAAATATGTCCCGTGCAATGTTTGGGATATGCTCACACTAAAAATATTATTGATCGTACATCCAACTTAACTGTTGTTCAGTCGATCAGTTGTACAAGTCCGACTCTTTGCCCATGAACTGCAGCACGCCAGGCCTCCTTGTCCTTCACCATCTCCTGGAGCTTGCTCAAACTCGTGTCCATTGAGTTGGTGATGCCATCCAACCATCTCATCCTCTGTCATCCCCTTCTCCTGCCCTCAATCTTTCCCAACTTCAGGGTCTTTTCCAATGAGTCAGCCATTCCCATCAGGTGGCCAAAGTATTGGAGTTTCAGCTTCAGCATCAGTCCTTGCAGTGAATATTCAGGACTGATTTCCTTTAGGATGGACTGGTTGAATCTCCTTGCAGTCCAAAGGAGTGCCCCTTATTTTTCTTTGCACCTTATTTAGGTGTCAACTCTCGATGCTGTCTCCTGTTCCCTCCTCACAGCCTTCCAGTCAGAAAGACGGAAACCTGTCCGACCTGCTGGTCCACCCTCCCACCCACCAGGAGGACAGCCCCCTGTACAACTCACAGCGGCAGCAAGCAGCTGTGTTGGAACTGGAAATTTAATTAACAAAATGCTAACATGTAATTTGGAGGGGGGGTGTTATCACGAAGTTAATAAGAGAACTATTTTAATTGCGGTATTTAACAAGTTATGACCATGCCGCCGTGTTCTCCGGGAAAGGATTCACATCGTTCAAGAATCTCGGAGCCCAGAAGGGATGGGACGGCGAGCGGAGGTGGGAACGTCAGCACCACTGTGCTTCTCTGCGGCGTCTCTTCCAGGGCTCTGGCTCTGGCCTTTAGAAGCCCCCAAGGAGTCGTGTTCTTCTACCCCATGACTCAGAGAAGACAGCTAGCTCTCCCCATCTTCCAGATCACGTTCCAGCCCATCAGGGCCTGGGGAGGCACCCAAAGCCCAGCCTTGCTGTGCAAAGCTTTCCTCTGTGCCCACGTGTGCTGGGGAAGAGAGAACTGGGTTTTGTTCAGCACGTGGCTCCTCCTCGCTGTGGCCCCCTGCCTGCTCATCCGCCCCTCTGTTCCCTCCCCTAAATGCCCCAGACAGGAGCAGAGCCACGGGCCTGGATGCAGGGCAGAGGGGGGAAGGGAGTGTCTCCGAGCGACGGGGGCCACTGTGACCTGTGTTGTCACAAAGCAGAAACAGCAGCGGTGGTAGGGTCACATGGCCTTTGCTGACGCAGGCTAATCCCAAATCCACCAGCGTCAGGAGAGGGCCCGTCCTCACTGTGCCGAACAGGAGACCCCACTCTTGCCAGACCTCAGCAGGATGAGGCTGGCCCCAGGGAGGATAAAGGACCTGTGACCTCATGGCATGAGACCAGCCAGCCGGGGACAGGAGTGCCCTTGGCTCCCCCATCAATGGTCCTGTGCCCGTGACTCCCAGGCATTTTGTCACAGCAGCTGGAGGGGCCGCTGCCGGGGGAGGGATGGGCGAACAGCTGGGCACTCCGCCTGCGAGAGTGGTGTCAGGGGAGCGGAAGTTCAAGCAGGGGCGGGCAGAAGGCGCTGCTCCCCGGGAGGTGTGTGCCCTTCATGTCACCGAAGGAGGCTCTGAAGTCCCAGGCCTGGGAAGTCGAGACACGAGGGCTGGAGTTTGGATCACCACTCCTGAGTATTCACAGCGTCATCAAGGCAGAGAAGCAGAGAGGAGAGAGAGAAGACACATGTAGCCACATTCACACAGAATACCCTCCTGAGGCAGACTGAATAGATCAAACTGCTGACAGAGTTTTATCCACGCTGAGCACTGAAATCGCCACTGCCAAGGCTGGTTACGACTCTCTCGATGTTTTCCTTTCCTTCTTTCACTTCTCATCCTGAATTGCAGCAGGTCACAAGTTGTTGGGGGAGCTGTCCACGCTAAGAGGACAGGGGTGAGCTGTGATGACCCAGGGCCCGTGAGAGGTTGAGGGTGTCCATACAGGAGGACATCGTTACATTGTATGGGAGGCAGGGATCAAGACCATCCCCAAGAAGAAGAAAGGCAAAAGGGTTGTCTGAGGAGGCCTTACAAATCACTGAGAAAGAAGAGAAGCTAAAGGCAAAGGAGAAAAGGAAAGATATTCCCATTTGAATGCAGAGTTCCAAAGAATAGCAAGGAGAGATAAGAAAGCCTTCCTCAGCAATCGATGCAAAGAAATAGAAGAAAGCAATAGAATGGGAAAGACTAGAGATCTCCTCAAGAAAATTAGAGATACCAAGGGAATATTTCATGCAAAGATGGGCACAATAAAGGACAGAAATGGTATGGACCTAACAGAAGCAGAAGACATTAAGCAGAAGAAGTGGCAAGAAAAAAGATCTTCACAACCCGGATAACCAGGATGGTGTGATCCCTCACCTAGAGCCAGACATCCTGGAGTGTAAAGTCAAGTGGGCCTTAGAAAGCATCACTACGAACAAAGCTAGTGGAGGTGATGCAATTCCAGTTGAGCTATTTCAAATCCTGAAACATGATGCTGTGAAAGTGCTGCACTCAATATACCCACAAATTTGGAAAACTCAGCAGTGGCCACAGGACTGGAAAAGGTCAGTTTTCATTCCAATCCCAAAGAAGGGCAATGCCAAAGAATGCTCGAACTACCGCACAATTGCACTCATTTCACACGTTAGCAAAGTAATGCTCAAAATTCTCCAAGCCAGGCTTCAACAGTACATGAACTGTGAACTTCCAGATAGTCAAGTTGGTTTTAGAAAAGGCAGAGAAACCAGAGATCAAATTGCCAACATCCCCTGGATCATCAAAGAAGCAAGAGAGTTTCAGAAAACATCTACTTCTGCTTTATTGACTATGTCAAAGTCTTTGACTGTGTAGATCACAACAAACTATGGAAAATTCTGAAAGAGATGGGAATAGTAGACCACCTGACCTGCCTCCTGAGAAATCTGTATGCAGGTCAGGAAGCAACAGTCAGAACTGGACATGGACCAACAGACTGGTTCCAAATCAGGAAAGGAGCACATCAAGGCTGTATATTGTCACCCTGCTTATTTAACTTATATGCAGAGTACATCATAAGAAACGCTGGGCTGGATGAAGCACAAGCTGGAGTCAAGAATGCCGGGAGAAATATCAACAACCTCAGATATGCAGATGACACCACACTTATGGCATAAAGTGAAGAACTAAAGAGCCTCTTGTTGAAAGTAAAGAGGAGAGTGAAAAAATTGGCTTAAAACTCAACATTCAGAAAGCTAAGATCATGGCATATGGTCTCCTCACTTCATGGCAAAGAGATGGGGAGACAGTGGAAACAGTGTCAGACTTTATTTTTCTGGGTTCCAAAATCACTGCAGATGATGATTGCAGCCATGAAATTAAAGGACGCTTGCTCCTTGGAAGAAAAGTTATGACCAACCTAGGCAGCATATTAAAAAGCAGAGACATTACTTTACCAACAAAGGTCCATCTAGTCACGGCAATGGTTTTTCCAGTAGTCATGTATGGATGTGAAAGTTGGACTATAAAGAAAGCTGAGCGCTGAAGAATTGATACTTTTGAACTATGGTGTTGGGGAAGACTCTTGAGAGTCCCTTGGACTGCAAGAGGATCCAACAAGTTCATCCTAGAGGAAACCAACCCTGAATATTCATCGGAAGGACTGATGCTGAAGCTGAAGTTCCAATACTTTGGCCACCTGATGCCAAGAACCAACTCATTGGAAATGACCCTGATGCTGGGAAAGATTGCAGGCAGGAGGAGAAGGGGACGACAGAGGATGAGATGGCTGAATGGCATCACCGGCTCGATGGACGTGAGTTTGAGTAGGCTCCTGGGTTGGTGATGGACAGGGAGGCCTGGCGTGCTGCAGTCCATGGCGTCACAAAGAGTTGGACACAACTGAGCGACTGAACTAGTACAACAGGAGAAGCTAATCATGGGGGCCTTGGAGCTCAAGCAAGATCAAGAAGTATTAGGAGGAGGAAGGGTGGCAGTCGTGATAAGATCTGGGTTATACACGAAGGGATTGATCACATGGGTAACTGTCATCAGGACAACAGAAGCCAAATTTCCCCCTGTTGGGAAAGAAAGCTACAACTGCAGAATGGGAGAAAACAAGAATGAACCCTGTGGTGTTGGACTGAAAGTGGAGATGATGAAACGTGTGGTTTTTTACTAGATACAGATGGATGCAGAAATAAACAGGGATGTAAATTTAAGTACATACTCTCATGAGTGCTGTATACACTTCCACATACGTGTGTGCACACATATTCCACTGAAATGATTCAGCAGTAGCAACACCCTCGAAGTGATGAGGACATTCCCAGTCCCGCACATTATTTTCCAATAAAGGGACCCAGGATCCTTGAGGGAATCACCGATTTCAGGGCTGGGCAGGGAAAGTAGGAGGCGAGCATGGACCACTCTGTTCTGCCACAAATAAAGAAAGTACTCAAAACATAAAGAGGACATCTCAAAAGGGCCTCCAGTCAGCTTGAAGGAGGTTCCACTTGCCAAATCTGAGATCATTTGAGAGACAAAAATTAATGACGGAATGAGCCGTGTGGTGCTAAGCCGATTCAGTCGAGTCTGACTCTTTGCAACCCTACAGACTGTAGCCCGCCAGGTTCCTCTGTCCCTGGAGACCACTGACTTTTTACCGTCTCCATGCGTGCGTGCTACATCTCCTCAGTCATGTCCAACTCTTTGTGACCCCATGGGCTGTAGCCCATCAGGCTTCTCTGTCCTTGGGATTCTCCAGCAAGAACAATGGAGTGGGTTGCCATGTCCTCCTACAGAGAATCTCCCCGACCCAGGCACCGCCTGGGAAGCCCAATGACAGAATGGCTCATGACTAGTAAAATGAGAACCCATGAGTCCAACCTGACCTAAATAAATAACTCCAAAGTGTGGTGGGAAACGGAATAGTTGCTGGGTCTCAAAGTGCCTTCCTACACAAAAAAAATATTTATTCGCTCCACAGGGGAAAGTAGTAACTATAGCATAGAGAAGGCTTCCCAAGTGCCTCAATGGTAAAGAATCCACCTGCAATGCAGGAGACGCAGGTTCCATCCCTGGGTCAGGAAGATCCCCTGGAGGAGGGCACGGCAACACACTCCAGTATTCTTGCCTGGAGAATCCCATGGGCAGAGGAGTCTGGTGGGCTACAGCCCATGGGGTCGCAAAGACTTGGAGACAACTGAATTGACTTAAAGGATATTCAGTGGTTATGGAAAGAGATGGCTCTTCCCAGACAGCCGGCCCCATATGAGGGTGACACGTTTGAGGAATTGAAATTGAACTTCTTTTTTTAAATATTTACTTTTATGTATTCACTTATTTGGCCATGCTGGGTGTTAGGTGTGGAACACAGGGTCTTCGATCTTCATCACAGCCTGTGGGGTCTCGTGACCTGAGCAGGGGTGGAACCCAGGCCCCCTGCATTGGGAGCTCGGAGTCTTAGCTACTGGACCACCAGGGGTCCCGAAACTGAACTTCTTGATCTCCAAGGAACACAGATGTATTCACACCAAAGTCACAAATGCTTCTGCAACTCTGACGTGGATGCTTATGGAAATGCATGGTCTTGTCTGAAGATTGACTGATAAAACCTCAGAACACACTGATGCTCTCCTGCCCGCCACTGCCCCCACCAACCCTGAGCCCAGCTTAGGTTTCAGAGGTGGCAGATCCAGCAGAAAAAGGAACGAGGAAGTGCCCAGAGGACCGGGCCAGGTGTCTTTCTGCATAGAATTCTCCAGGAGGGGAAGAATGTCAGCTATGCTCCTCACTCATGAGCCATAGCAACAGGCAGGTCAGCGAGATGGCTCAGATCACATAACATGGCCCTGGCACCCAGCGCCACGTGGCACCCTGACAAACCAAACACGAAACTGCCAGGCTCATTCTCTGCCACCCGCACTGCAGGGAACTCGACTCTCATGTGCAATGAGAGGGTTTCAAAGTGGGAGAGATCAGCCCAGGGGTCCCAGCAGATTTCACAGCATAGCCTTGAGAAACACGTGGCTTCCATTATTGTCATGAAGTGCCGTTCCATCAAGAGCATGGTTGTGATCACCCAGCTGAGATGGTGACCTATCCATGCTCATATTTAGAGAGTGGGTCAGTTAGGATCTCTCTGGCCATGTGTTTAGAAAAACAGCCATAGGGGAAAGATGACTTTGAACTGAAGACATTTATGCATAAAGTAAGAGGGATGAAGACAGATGGTCACAGAGTGGGTTAATTTGGTAGTTCAGATGTGTTAGGGCTCTGAGTCACCTCCCTTGAAATTTTCTTCCCTTGTCCTCATGGTCACCAAATGGCTGCTGCAGCTCTGGACATCTAATCCTGTGTCAATCATCGATCATCTGCTAAGCACTGTACAAGGATGAGCCAAACATTGGGATCCCTGACTTCTTCAGACTTATAGTCTATTGTTGGTCCAGAGATGGCCCTGGGTCCTACCCGCCTACAGTGATCCCTGTTCCTTTCAATTCTGTTTGCAGAAAACAGTTTTGAACAAGCCAATCTGTACTCATATTTTTAAACTCAATGGTAGTTTAAAAGCTGGAATATCTGGAACTCCTTTAATCCAGGATTCCCAGTTTACTAATTCCTTAAAAGAATGTTATTAAATAACTTTAAAATGTTAACAACAGAAATCAGCTAGGACAGTGCCTAGAACATGGTGATTACTTGAAGTAGATTCCCATCCTAGTTCTTTTCTTCATGTTTGAGGCTCCAGGCCACCACTGCCTCTGCCCTACTTTCAGGAAAGAGAATCTTCTTGTGGAGCTCTTAACCAAATGGTTTTCTAGTGACATGATGGACTATGACCTATAAGAAACCTTCTCTCCAAAACTTCCGTTCACCCACATGGGCATCTGAAGTAATCAGTGTTTTCAGAGCCTGGGTCTTGCTCATGAAATCAATTCCAGATTAATTTGTACCGAGCAAAAACCTAATCCACAGCTTCAGGAAGCATGTCTTAACTGGTTCAACATCTCAGAAGCACATGCCCTGAGAACAGAAGATAGGTGGATGGATGTCCACGTGGATGGGAATTGAGGATCTTCTCTTAATTGATGTGTTTCTACATCTCCGTTACCTGGCTGCATGCAACCAAATCTAATCTTCCTGACAACTGAATAAAGCAGTTATGATTTCCTTTAATTTCACATGAAGAAACTGGGATTCAGAAATGTTCAAAGATTTACCTGAGGCCATACAGCTAATGGTAAAGCTAAGATGAAACTCAGGGATCTCAGGACCTGATTCTTTTTCTTTTTTAAAACTAATTTTTAATTTTGTTGTTCAATCACTAAGTTGTATCCGACTTTTTGCAACCCCATAGACTGCTACATACCAGTCTTCCCTGCCCTGCACCATCTCCTGGAGTTTGCTCAAATTCGTGTCCATTGAGTCAATGATGCCATCCATCTATCTCATTTTCCACTGCCCGCTTCTCCTCCTGCCCTCAAGCTCTCCCAGCATCAGGGTCTTTTCCAATGAGTCACACCTAGGAAGGTGGGACATTTCTGCATTGGTAGATCACTTTTTTTTAAGTGGAAGTGGAAAGAGATCCAAGCATATCTAGTACTAAAATTAAAAATATAGCAATTTGGGATGCTTTGGGTTAAGAGATGGCTTTTTTCTGAGCAAAAGGTATTTTTATGGAACTGTAACATCTACATAAATAGCAAGAGAGCTGGAATGGAGAGAGAAGAAGTCATAATTTGATTCCTCTTGTTGCTGTGCAGGAAAAACACTCCCTCTTGATTTTTATACTCCTCTGCCAAGGTGGAAAATTTCCCTCTAGGTCCCTGTATCAAACCTAAATGCCAAATCTCCGGAGGGCGTGCGAGGAGGAGGCCCGCGTTGACCCAGCTTTGCTGCAATAGGTTAAACGCAAAGGTGGAAGCCAAGTGGGGAGGATGGGCGAGACGAAGCGACAGGCTGAGGTCACCACCACGAGGGTGTCATTCTGGGCAAGGCCGTGATGCTCTGGTCGAAGTTTCCACTTCTCTGTACACTGGAAATAGCCAGCTGTGCCCCTTTGCTGCTAAAAACCAGCATTGGTCCCCCGGCCACTGGCCGGGCAGAAGTGGGCAAGGAGACAGAACAGAATAGGGACCTTCCCTGCTTGCCCAGGAGACCATGTTATCAAGAATCCTGACTTCAGAGTCGGGGTATTATCTTCGCTAACATGAGGTTTGATTCTTTGAGTTATTGGGTCCTTCACTCCCATGCCCTATAGATCTTTCTCGGACAAACCCTTCACCCACCCCAGAGGGAGTCCATGTCCAGTGGACACTAGAGCGTCCTGGTTCCTGGGGCTCCATTTCAGTGCCGTCCACTGTCCCTGCTCTTCACCACCCAGCCCACGCTTCTGGCCGTGTCCTGGACTTGCCATCACCCAGAGCGGTCCCCCGCCTGCCTGACCTTCTAAAGCCTGGGATCTCTGGCGCGACGCCCTATCTTCCCAGCTCTCCTCTCTGCCCGCTCTCTCACCTCATCATGTTCTCCAAAGCCAGGGCACCTCCCTTTTCCCCAGTCTGTCACCTTCCTCCTGGTGCCATTTGCTTCCCTGTTAAGCCCATTTGGCTATGGCCACGCTCTGCCAGTAACAAAAGCATCGCTGCCTGTCTTTCCACTTCCAACCCCACTCGTGGACCAGGCCAACCAAAGGCCTGCTTTGGTCCTACTTGGCCGGAGAACTGCTCACAGACCCCACACGTGGGCAGGAGGACGAACGCCAAGAGCCCACCCTGGCTGAGTCCTTCGCAGTGCTCAGCAATCCGCCTAGAATTTTCAGATCAGTCCCATCCTTCATTCTCCTAGCAACACTGTCAACATTTCAGCCCCTGCTGCCATCTTTCCCAACAGCTATGAACCCTGCTTCTTATTTCATTGGAAAAAAAGAAACAATCAGCTATAAGCTTCCTCACTCGGAACCTAACCTATCTGTACCACTACCTCCTTCCTTGTATCTCGAATACAAACCAGACCTTCCCTTCCATCCCAGGTGAATCCATAACTTCACACTCTTTTCTTCCATAACCTCCCTCAGTGTTTCCTGAATTCTTTATTTCTCTCTCTCTCTACTGACTTTACCTCTTAGTCTATTAACCTACTCAAGTGTTTTCTATCTTAAGAAAGCGTCTATATGTACACTATTGATATTATGTACTGACACTGTGTAAAAAAAGAAAGATAACTAATGAGAACCTACCTATTATTTTGCACACCTCAGCCTACTAGCCAACTAGTTTTTATTAGTAACAATTATTTATTAACAAAACATAACCCTGAAAGCTAATGTATTAAATATTGATAATGTGTCAGACACTGTATCGGGAACTTCACATGAGCTACATCATTTAGCCCTCTGCCTCCCTTTATAAGGGAACAAGGGAGATGAGAACTTGCCCACCTTCCCTCTCACCCCTTCAACCATCCCCAAATGCAACCGTGAAGGAAACCCCGGCCTCCGTGAGCTTTCCCCCACGGCTGCCCCAGGCATCCTTGGCTTGGTCCTAAACAAGGCACCATCTCAATCATTACGGGGTCCCGAACCTTTCATAAGTGTCCTACCTCTGGCTGTCCGGACGCCACCTCCCAGTATTTGACCTCCGACCCTTGTTAACAGGCGTCCTTTGATTTGACCTCACCCAGGGCCCTTTCCACCCAGCCCGAGGCCCCTCAACCCTAGTCCCTCACTCAGGCAGAAGCATTGCTTCGACCACAAGAAAGGGCTCCTGGGAAGAATCTCAGCATGCCTGGACTGTCACCATCAGCTCCCCCCACAAATGCATGAACGGTGCTGAGTAGGGGAGGAAGGAGAGATAAGATGTTCAGAGATGGATGGAGACACATCACAGCATCTGAGCAGAGCCAGGGTGTTTGTTGCCTGGTTACGGTGCATCAAACCTGACTCCGGTCCTTCTTCAAAACCAGTCCTCCAAAGATCCAGACGCTGCCCCAGCAGGAAAGGCGGGCCCACCTCCTGAGTTCCTGGGAGCATCAGCTCAACAGCACCTGCTTATTCCCCACCGTGAGATGAACCCGCTCACAAGGAGCTAAGGGGAGGAGCAGCAGAAACAAACTCCAGGCATCTCACCGGTGAGAACATACCTCCCTCTTGCTGGCTCGGATGGTCCTCTTAGGAAAAACAGACTCAGCTGGTTTGGCCTCAGCTTCCCTCCGAGCTTGTTTTCAGCTCCCGGTCCTTTCTCCATCCTACCTACGCCCCCTTCTCCATTCTCCACGCTGTCCCCCCTCTCCCATTCCTATGAGCTAGCTCTTGTCCTGGGTTCAACATTTCCAGGGTTGGAAACACCAGGCAGAGATGCAGATGCTAACAGGCAAAGTGTGGGCTGGAATCTAGAATGACCTGACCCCCTGCCAAGAGCTCCTTTTGGTGAGGAGTGACCCCAGATTTCACTCGAAGTCTTCGGGTGAAGATTCCGTGAATCTGGAAATGACAAAAGTCGACAGAAAATGAAAGGAATGAGCAGATGTATGTAGCGTGCTTGGGACGATGACCAGCACATGGTGAACTGGATAAACACTTGGACCTGAGTCGGAGTTTGTGGGAGTATACATTTCAACACTGAAGCTGCCTATATATTCCAGATCCTTGCAAATGGGTACCTGAACCTGTGTTTGCACATTCTAAGTCTCTGCTCTGCCTGCCGCCAGTCTAAGGTTTTCTCTCCTCCATTCCAGGTCCTAGCAACCTGTGCCTTTGCATGCATGGCTCCAGATCTCTCTCTTTCGTTCTTGCCACCCCTCCCTAGTCTCAAATCCAGTAAAACCCTTGATTTCCCCAAACCTTGTGCTGGTGTCTTTCCTATCGCCTTGGCAGCAAACACCCTGGCTTCATAATAATAACCATTTAGCGCTTTAGCATCAAGCTGTAATTACAGGAATGCACTGGAAAGCTGATGTCAACTAAGCTTTCCTCCCCCAAGCACATTGGCAAGGGCTCTGGCTGGGTTTTGAGCGAAGACCCTCTCCGGAAGCCTCACAGGAAAAGGGTCAGCCCCTGTAGAGGGAGGCGAGACGCCGGTGGTCTGCATTTCAAGGCCAGCGCTGAGCCTGCCCGTTCCTGCTGCATACCGCCAGCAAAAAACACAGACTTCTTCCCTCCGAAGCAGAGAATCCTCGGCGTCCTTCAGAATCATGTCTCAAAGAGGACAGAGGCAAAAGGAGAAAGTCAGCCTTCCTCTTTGGAAGGCTTCAAGCAGGAAGGGAGGAATGGGTCTAAGAAGCAGGAAACCTCCTGCGCCCCAGCGTGCCCAGGACTCAGCTGGAAGCAGACCTCCCAGCTTCATGAATTGCTTGAGGGTGATTCCCGGTGCTGGCTGCACTGGGTTCCAGTTCAGATTCTGCCCAAGGCCCTCCGCACCTCAAGGAGAAGGAGGTGACAGGCGCCTCTCTTCTGAGACGTGATGAAAGGTATGAGTCACAAGAAGTGGGCGGGAAGTTAGCCCCGGGGTCAGGGGCCCACAGCATCAGCAGCTGGATGGAGACACAGGAAGGGCGGGGGATCCCCACGGGGGGAAAAAAGAAAAAAAAACTGTGTCCAGTTGCCTTCCTTCCAGCCCACTCAGATATTTCAGAAGTGTGCCAGACGCAGAGCGGGCAAGCCTGAGAACCAAGGAGCCATCCGCCGATAAGCACCGAGTGGGCTTACCCTGTGTCTCATGCCAGTCTCCGCGAGGGGCTGGCGAACGGGCGGAGGCAGCCTGCACGGGGATAAGGAGGCTACAGCGATAAGCTGGATTTGATGTGGCCACGATGTGTCACGGCAGAGTTAGAGGACATCTTGGAAGCCACTGAAATGTGGAATATGCAAACCAAGGCTCAGAGAGGGCATGGGGTTTGCCCAAGACACACAGCCCCCTAAGTTGTCTGGCAAGACTTTGTTTGGTCCCCAAGCCAAGCACAGAAATGCTGGTACATGAGCCCAAAGACCAGCTCCAGAGTGGGGACACACCCCTCAGAGCAGACCTCCACCACTTCACCTGCCGGTCACAGGACGGACACAGGTGACTGCCACGACCTTCTCATCCACCTGCCTGTTGTCTGGTTCCACGTGAGACTCAGCACCTATGGTTAATCCTAAGAAATTCAAGTGTGATGGAAAGTTTTCGATCAAATACCATGAGACACGTGCATCTTCTACTTTTTATCAAAAGGAAAATGGAGCCCAGAGCTGATGTAAACATGGTACCTCAAGGTGTTTAAAAACAAGCAGCAGGAAAACAATTTGTAGGCAATGTAGGCAATAGAATATTATTCTGTGCTAAATGGAAATGAAGTATCAAGCCACGAAAAAGATGTGGAGGAATGCACGCTAGTAATTGAAAGAAGCCAATCTGAAAAGGCTACATATTGTAGGATTCTAACTACATAGCATTCTGGAAAGGGCACAGCTAGAGCCAGTAAAAGGATCAGGGGTTGCCAGGGGTTAGGGAGCGGGGAAGGACGAATAGGCAGAGCACAGAGGATTTTTAGAGCAGGGAAGTCGTAGGACAGGGAAAGATTGAAGGCAGGAGGAGAAGGGGACGGCAGAAGATGAGATGGTCAGATGGCATCACCAACTCCATGGACACGAATTTGAGCAAACTCCGGGAGTTGGTGATGGACAGGGAAGCCTGGCGTGCTGCAGTCCATGGGGTCTCAAAGAGTCCGACATGACTGAGCCACTGAACTGAACTGAACTGAAATTGTTCTGCGTGAAACGATAATGGCAGATACATGTCATTATACATTTGTCCAAATGCATACAATGTACACCACCAAGAGCAAACCCTGTTGTGGACGATGACTTTAGGTGATGACGATGTAGGTTCATCAGTTTCAACAAATGTGCCACTCTGGCGGGAGATGTGGGTACAGCAGGAGGCCACACATCTGTGAGGGTGCAAGGGGCCTTTGGGAAATCTCTGGACCTTCCTGTCAGTTTTGCTAAGAACCTCAAATTACTCAGAAAAAAAAAAAAATAGACTTAAAAAAAAAAACTATGGTAAGAGGAATCCAATTCCATTCAACCAACATTTGAGTTGCTAATTTCACCAAAAGAATTTTTTCTCCCCACTGTTTGCTATTTTCAGCTTTCATAATTTTCTGCTTCCTATTGTACTTTGTGGAAACACCAAGGAAAATAGCAAGGGGCCTCTGGTCCTAGGAGAGTGCTCCCAAACTGCAGTGCACACGTTTCCACACTCCTCCGGCATTCTCGTTTAAAAAGCAGATTTTTAAACCCTGCCTCTGGCCCTCTAACTCAGAGCCTCTAAGGGTCAAGCCAGGCTTCCCGGGGGCTCAGCGGTAAAGAATCCATCTGCCAGTGCAGGAGACGTGGGATCCATCCCTGGGTCGAGAAGACCCCCTGGGGGAGGCAGGGCAACCCAGTCCAGCATTCTTACTGGAGGATCCCACGGACAGAGGAGCCTGGCGGGCTACAGTCCAGGAGGCCACAAAAGAGTCGGACATCACTGAGCGACTAAACAACACAAGAGGCCAGGGAATCTGCATTTCCACAGCTTCTCCACGTGATCACCATGGATGCTAACCTTCAGTAAAAACTGCCTCCCTAGTACCTGGAGCAGGAAGACGCCTTTGGGAAGAAGTCTGCCAGCCGGACCACTGTAGCCTCAGGTTATAATTGAAGATTGATGAGAAAAGACTCGTAAAGGACCACAGATAACAGGTGAAGAGCAGGAGGCATGGAGCCGACACTCCCCTCTCAGGAGTCTTCAGACCCGGCAACACGGCTTCCCTGTGGCTTCCCACTCTAGACGCGAGCTTCCGCGTCAGGTTCATTCATGGCCGCCTCCCCAGCTCCTGGCCCAGGATAGATGCTCAACGTTGTGGTTGGTGTTTGCTCGCTCATTCGTGTCTGACTCTTATTAAAGAAAAGGAGATCAGATTTCTGACCCCATGGACTGTAGCCCACCAGGCTCCTCTGTCCAAGGGATTCTCCAGGCAAGAATGCTGGAGTGGGTTGCCGTTTCCTCCTCTAGGGGATCTTCCCAATGCAGGGATTAAACCTGAATCTCCTGCATTGCAGGTAGATTCTTTACCTCTGAGCCACCTGGGAAAGTCCAGATAATAAATTAATGCTGAACAGATGAATCAGTCTTGTCCAGGAGAAGAAGCAGGTAAAGACACAAGCAAAGGTCTCCCCAAATGACTTAATCTTCCCCTCTATTTAAACGTGCAGCTCTCCCCGGGGGCCCCACTACGAGGGAGAATGAAGCTTGGACAGGATACATCAGCTGCTCAGGAGAATGTGACCCCTTCTGGAAATGAGGGATATTCTGTACCCAGAAGTCTCAGCTCTCAGGAGCCCCGCTTGCTCTTGGGGGGGCGGGGGGTGGGTGTGAGCACCGCTCAGTTCCCAGGATACTGAGGCTAAAGCTGCTAAACACACCGAGGTCTCAGAGGGGAAGAATGTGGAGGAAAATGTGTCCGATGGGGGCTGAGCCCGGCGAGGCTGCCACACTGGCTTCCCCCAGGCCCTGCAGCGAGTGGCAGGAATAAAGTGATGCCTGGGGCACACTGGCTCAGTGGTAAAGAATCACATGCCAAAAAAGAGACAGGGGTTCAGTCCCTGGGTGGGGAAGATCTCCTGGAGGAGGAAATGACAAGCCGCTCCAGTGTTCTTGCCTGGAGAATCCCATGGAGAGAGGAGTCTGGTGGGCTGCAGTCCATGGGGTCATGGGGTCACAAAGAGTCAGACACGACTGAAAGACTGAGCCTGTATCCACGGGCCTGCAGAAATCTGCTGCGCTCCCCCCAGCACCTGCCCCCCAAATTGCAGAGTGTCCTGCACGCTACCCTCTAAGATAATGCACCTTTGACTTTTTCCTACTCTGAAATCACAAATGCTCCTGGAATTGCTATAACCAGATTCACGCTAGGGTATGTGTTACTTTAGTTTGTTAGGGCTCTTGTAACAAATACCACAGACTCAGTGGCTGCGTGGCGGGCAGATTCTCTACAGTCTGAGCCACCAGGGAAGCCCTTCCACCACGTTCACTTCACTGTGGCATTTGGAGATGCCGCTTCTTCCCGCTGCGTGTGGCCCGCGGGGAAGATGGGCAGGCAGGCCCCCCACCGCTGCATAACGCGACTCTGCAGAATTCGGAGGCTGGTCCACTAACTCCATCTCCCCAAGCCCTCAGTCGCCCCGATAACTTGCTGCCAGATTGAACCTCCTCCAAGCCCAGCGCGCAATGGGCTTTTGCTCTGGGGGTGCCTTGAAGATATTTCCCAGGGGCGACAAGGGTAAGCGTCCTGTCACCTTTAACACACTTTGGGTTCTCACGGCGTCAGGCCAACCTGGACTCTGCGGCCTGTTGCGTCACTTACCACCTGCACAGCCTCCGGCGGATGACTTAACCTGTGCCTCAGTTTCCTCCTCTTCAGGGAGATGGTGGTGACTGTCCCTGTTATCATAACGATTAGACAAGACACCGTATGTAAAGCATGTGCCTGCGTAAGGACGGCTGGGTGCTACTCACCCTGTGCATCTGCCTGCCTCCCGCAGCCCTCTGCCTGTGCAGATAGCAAGGCTTCCTTGCATCTATGCTGTGTATTTGGAGATATTAAAAAGCGTGCCCCTGATGGTGGTCCAGTGGTTGAGAGTCCACCTCTCAATACAGGAGACACAGGTTCGATCCCTGCTCCGGGAAGATCCCACAGCCTGTGAGCCACAACTTCCGACGCCCACACTTCAGAGCCTTGGCTCTGCCACAAGTCACTGCCGTGAGAAGCCCCGACCCCCGCAAGGAGAGAAAACCCTGGCACAGTAACCACGACCCAGCGCGGCCCAAAACAAACAAACCAAAAAATGTGCCCCGACTGAGCCGCACGTTCGTGGCCGTGATCTGGGTCAGCCTCCTTCTTTGCGCCCTTCTCCATAAAAGCTCCCGATGTTAAGGTTTTATGGTTAAGAATGAAAAGGGAAACCATTCCGTATACAAGGAAAGTACGATGTGTGTTTTCAATTTAAAAAATAGGTATAAGGAATGAAAATTCAGGCTTCCCGGGTAGCTCAGTGGTGGAGAGTCTGCCTGCCAATGCAGGAGACGCAGGGGTGAGGGTTCGATCCCTGGGTGGGGAAGATTCCCCTGGAGGAGGGCATGGCAACCCACTCCAGCATTCTTGCCTGGAGACTCCCCATGGACAGAAGAGCCTGGCAGGCTACAGCCCACGGGGTCCTGGGGAGTCGGACACGACCCGGCGACTGAACACAGCACCCCACAAGAGTCAGGGACCGTCCCCACCTCTGCACCCCATCCTCTCCCTTCAAGCCCCGAACATTCTATTCTGGATTAATCCACTCTGTGAGTCGCCTTAGGGAAAAATCCTCCAGTAAAGATTGGGCGGACACAGTCCACCTGGCCGTGGGGGATCGCACCTCAGGACAGGAGGACCCAGGGCATCACAGCTCCAGGCCCAGGGCGGGCTGATTCCCACGGCCCCACGCAACCCCGAGCTCCACGTCTTCAGCAAGTGAGGCCGGGCCCTCCGCCCCTGACCGGCGGTGACTCTGGAAACCCCGCACTCAGGCTGAAGAGTTAGCCCAGCCTCGCGGCAGAGGGATTCCTCTGTAATCCGCACACGTGTCCCGGGGATCAGGCCCTGGGAGGTGTCGCCGGCCCACCGCCCGTCGGGCTCCCCAAGCCCTCTCGCTCAAGTCGACTTCAAATTTAACCAAGAGCAAGCGAGATGCTCTTAATTAAGATGGTCCTCTGCAGGGCCATCACCGGGAGCGGGGCGGGGACCACGGAGATAAGCATCTCGTCGAGATGCAGAAAGCTGGAAGAGCCTCCCGGAGCCTCACCTGTGAAAACAAGCCCGCGAGCACGCAGGCGCAGAGTGTGGGCTCCGCGGGAGCCGGAGCCGCGCCTGTGGGTAGCGGGGCCGCGGAGGCTGCGCGGATTGCTCCCCACCCTCCAGGAGAGGCCGGCCCCCGCGGTCCCCCGGGCAGCACGGAGGCCCTGCCAGCCGCTCAGCCTCACTCCCCGTCTGCCCGGCCAAAAGGCCTGCCAGCAGCTCCCCGAAAGCCGCTGTGAGCTAGTAACCGGAGTCTGAGAAGGATTTAAAGAGACGATGCGAGAACAGAGAGAGGCAGGCGTCCCGGGCGGTCTAGTGGTTAAGACTCTGCGCTTCCACTGCTGGGGGCCCAGGTTCGATCCCTGACTGGGGCACCAAGATCCCACATGCCACGCGGTGTGGCTGCAAAGCAGAGAGCGCATAGGAAGAGCTGAGACAGGAAGAGGAGAGGGACCCGGCAGTCTGGCAAACCTCTGGAGCTGCGGCCCCTGGGGAAGTCTTCCGGTCTCTCTGGATGAGCCAGGCAATGGTTGGGTGTTCCTAAATGTGTGGCTCGCTGCTTCCCAACATCATAATAGCCCCCCATTCTGGGATGCCTGGGGAAAAAACAGATTGCTGGGCGTTTGCTGGATTTAGGAAAAGACCTCCTATGGGGGCCAGGAGATGAGCATTTTAAAACATCCTACAGGAGATTCGGGGGCCACCATGGTGGTTCAGTTCTAAGGAATCCGTCTGCCAATGCAGGACACGTGGGTTCGATCCCTAGGCCGGGAAGATCCCCTGGAGAAGGAAATGGCACCACACACAGGTATCCTAGCCTGGGAAATCCCACGGAGAGGGGAACCGGGCGGGCTACAGTCCATGGGAATCACAAAACAGCTGGACATGACTTAGCAACTAACCTACAACAGTACATCTTGAGTCCGCGCTTTAGAAGGCTAGGGTAGTCTCAAATAGGGATTGGTAAACTACAGCCCAGCGGCCAAACCTGGCCCTCAGCCCGATATTAGCTAATGTTCATTTGTTCACCTTTCACAAAATACCTGATAAGAACTTACTCTAAACAGGTCCTGTTGTAGGTACTAGAAATAAAACATTGAAAAAACGTTGTAATCTCTGTCTTCATGGAAAATGTGTTCTAAATAGGGAGAGGGAGGAAAACATTCCCCCACCAAAAAAAAAAAAAAAAAACACCAAGTAAACATATAATATCTTCAGATGATAACACAAGCTATCAAAGAACAGTAAACAGGGCCAGACGTCACCCTAACACAGGGACACGAAGATTGGGTATAACTCAGAAAAGCATGCAGGCGATGGCAGTGACCCCTCTAGGGGATGGCGAGACTGCTTCAAGCCAAGATTCTCTAACTTCCTAGGACTCCAATATAGTTATTTGTGGTTAAAAAAAATTGAGCATTCTATCAAGGAAGTTATGCAACACAAAACAAAAATTAAATAAAAACATAAAAACAAACAAACAAACAAACCCCCACACTTCTGCCAGAGATCTGTTTTTTTTTTTTCTGCTGGCTTCTCTGCTGAGATGAATATTTATCTGCACGCTCTGCAGGGAGGTGGGGGCTTCCGGCACCAGCAGAAGAACGTTGGGTTCCCAGAGGCAGCCAGCTTTCAGCTCCAGGGGTGGCAGCCGGGACCCCAAGCCCACCCCTCCAGAGCCCACAGCCTCATTTTCCACATGTAACCCGAGATGCATGAAAGACAGAGAAACCGAGATCATGGCAGCTACGGCCAACCGCGCTCCCAGGGGGAGTTTTGTAACAGAGGAAGAAGATTTTGAAACAGCTCTCTCTTGTAGCCAGCGAGACATAAATCTCAGTTTCTGGTCAGAGGCTGAGACTCGCTGGCTCTGGGAGTCACTCAGGAGAGACATCCACCATCTGAGGCCTTGCCTCCATCTCCACCCTGCCCCGCCAGGGAAGTGGTCATCTCCACGCTCCATGCAGCCGGTGCTCAAAGGGCCTTCAGAGAATCGAGAAGCAAAACGCTTTATGCTGACTGGTTTCTCAGTCACCCTGGGGTGGGGTGGGTTCCTACACACTACAGCCTTCGTGCAGGTTTCATCCCGCTCACCCCCTTGCTGCAGCTTGAAAGCATCAACTCTTTGGCGCTCAGTCTCCTTCATGGTCCAACTCTTGAGAGTCCCTGAGGCTGCAAGGAGATCAAACCAGTCAGTCCTAAAGGAAATCAACCCTGAATACTCATTGGAAGGACTGATGTTGAAACTCCAATACTTTGACCACCTGGTGCGAACAACCAACTCATTGCAAAAGACCCTGATGCTGGGAGGTATTGGGGGCAGGAGGAGAAGGGGACGCCAGAGGATGAGATGGTTGGATGGCATCACCGACTGACTCAATGGACATGAGTTTGAGCAAGCTCTGCAAGATGGTGGAGGACAGGGCAGCCTGGTGTGCTGCAGTCCGTGGGGTCACAAACAGTCGGACACAACCAGGGACTGAACAGCAACAACATCCCCTCACAAGCACACACGAACATACTAGCAGTTGGGATCCAGTGACCTGGTAAGAGTCCTTTAAAACCTTTTGACCTATGCAAAGTGGGACTGTTATAGTTCCCCTTCGAATCAACCAGACTTCCTCCCCCAGTGCCCCGACACACACCCGGAACAACAGAACATGTTGAGGCTACTCGGGAAGCTGTTTGCATTTATTGCTGGAGTTCTAAGGAAAGGATAGTGAAAGGGCCACATCTGTGATATGGGATTCTGCTGTACAAACTACACCCTAAAGACTTTCTGGATTCTTCTGTGAACAGCCACCACACCCTTCCTCGGAGCTCATGGGCCAGTAGGAGATAGATGAAGGAGAGAAGTTATTCCCACGTTGTGGTGGTGGTTCCGTCACTCAGTCATGTCCGACTTTCTGCAACCCCACGGAAGACTTCCCTGTCCTTCACTATCTCCCAGTCTTTTCTCAAACTCATGTCCATTGAGTCAGTGATGCCATCCAACCATCTCATCCTCTATCATCCCCTTCTCCTTCTGCCCCCAATCTTTCCCAGCATCAGGGTCTTTTCCAATGAGTTGGCTGTTTACATCAGGTGGTCAAAGTATTGGAGCTTCAGCGTCAGCATCAGTCCTTCCAATGAGTATTCAGGGTTGATTTCCTTTAGGACTGACTGGTTTGATCTCCTTACTGTCCAAGGGACTCTCAAGAGTCTTCTCTAGCACCACAGTTCAAAAGCATGGCTAAGAAGCAATGAAGCAGAAGAGGTCACTCAATATATCATATTCCAAGTACCCACTCTGTCCTCAGATGATGCTAGATACCCAAAATGCACAAAGAAGCCGTATTATCTTCATTCTAGAAATTCAGAGTCCATCAGGATAACAGATAAAAGGTATATTTTTAAATGACAATAACAATCAACCTCATTTTTTGGACTGTTAAGGCCTTCTATCATCTGACCGCCACCGATTTTTCTGAACACATCATACTGCTTTTGCCTCATTTACTCCACGCCAGCTATACTGGCCTTATTGATGTTTCTTGAACATGCTAAGCATGTTTGTGCTTCAGAGACCTGGCATTTTCTGTTCCCTCTGTCTGGAAGGTTCTTCCTACAGACATGTCAATGGCTGGCTCCCATATTTCTTTCAATTTGCTTCTCTGTGACCCTCCAGGGAGGCTCCTCGGGCCATTCTACCTGAAACAGTCCTGTGGTTTCTCCACCTACTCTCTTCCCCCGCTTTAGTTTTCTTCCATGGCACGTATCATGTATGCCTTGAATAGTACAAACTCATTTATTATCCATCTCCCTCACTAGAAGCAGATCTCAGGTTTCTTTTGTTCCCTGCTAAATGTTCCGTGTCTAGCACATAATAAGCATACAATAGATATCTATTAAATAAGTGAATAAATAAATGCTATCATAAAATCAGAACCTAGCATCATCTATCCAAACCACTCCCAGTCTACCATAGCGATATTCCACTTGAAGTATCACCCTTTTCTGGAAAGTTTCCTGTATGTAGTTTTAAGCATCAAATCTTATTTCCCAGATGACATTTATTGCAAGAACTGGAGATGCCTTTCCCTGGAAAAGAGAAGTTTACAGCGACATACAATGAAATCTCAGACAACTGTTCCAAATCATGTAAACATACAATATGGTGATTTTCTGAAATATTGGCTGCAGAGTTTCAGAAAACTCATATGCGAGTGCTTTAGCAACAATGCAAAAGAGAAAAAAACATCAAGATGGTGCAGTGGGAGGGGGAGCAGGAACCAGAGCTTCATAGACAGGACTCGGGTATTTATTTTTTTATGTTTAATCTGCATGGTGGGTTTTCCTGGTGGCTCAGATGGTAAAGAATCTGCCAGCGATGCGGGAGACCTGGGTTTGATTCCTGGGTCAGGAAGATCCCCTGGAGGAGCGAGTGGCAGCCCACTCTAGTATTCTTGCCTAGAGAATCCCATGAACAGAGGGGCCTGGCGGCTACAGTCCATGGGGTCATAGAGTTGGACACGACTGAGCGATGAACACACTCTCTGTATACCAACTGCTGAGCCCAGAGACCAGAGAAGGGGAAGTTTGCTGAGAAGTCACCATCTGTCACCAGGTTACCCCTCCCCCAGCCCTCCCCTGTTTATTTGCATGAGATAACAGCGGTCGTTCAGAAGCCAGGAGGTACCACAGCCAAGGAGTCCCAAAGCAGGAAGTGATACGGGTTAGAGGCAAGCTAGGAGAGCAAAAGGGAACTAATCTGGACCAAGAGGAGACTTAACCAAATGCGAACACTCAATGCAAAACTATTTGCATGCTGCCGCTGCACATGGCAGGCACGTAACTCAAAGGCAAAGCTGTTGGTGGGACCAGCCTCGAACCAAAAGCCAGAGTTCCCTGCATGAGGTTCAAAGGTGGCAGTGAGTATAGATCCACGTGGATCTGGTTTCTGCGCTCAAGGTTTCTCTGCTGGAAGCGTCCCCTTTCCACGGTGACAGCCAGCAATGCTGTTTGGCTCGGGTCTCTGTGCCTGGCCAAGAGGGGCCAGATTTGAGGCTGGAAAGTGCTGGCCTTCCCTGTGGACCTTCAGCGGGTGTCTCAGCCAGAGGAGCTGGGCTGGCAGAGAAGGACGGTGAGCTCTGATCTGCTCTCCGGAGGAGACAACCCTGTGGGCATCTCCGTTTTGGGTTTCCAGCCTCTGGAGCTCTGAGACAGTACATTTCTGTTGTTTAAACCAGGGGTCCCCGACCTCTGGGATCTATTGCCTGGTGGTCTTGGGTGGAGCTGATGTCCTAATAACAGAAACAAGGAGCACAATGAATGAAAGGAGCTTGAATCATCCCCAAACCATCCCCTCTCCCCAGGACCATGGTAAAATTATCTTCATGAAACAAGTCCCTGGTGCCAAAAAGTTGGGACCCTGGTTTAAGCCCCCAGTGGGTGGTTTGTGATAATAGCCCTAGGGAGCTAACACCAGCATCAGTAACAGCTTCTACTCTGTGACAGGTCTCTGGGAACTTACAGGTTTCCGTGGGCCCGAGCCCTCCCTGACGCCCCGGGGAGGATGTTCACAGAACAACCACTGTATGGTTTTGAAGGATGCTGGGTTCAGCTCACATTCTGCATCCAGGTCTGTGGACACACCCTCCCCCACCCGGATTTTCACTGCTCACCTTGTCTTAGGTAACATACAAAGGCTCTACGCGGATCATCTCATTTTATCCTCACAGTGATGGATGTACCTGTCCCCCCGCCCTATTTTATAGAAGAGGAAAGAAGGGCATCCATTGCTATATGACATTTGTGATAGACGGCTGAGAAAACATGGAATTATATTTAAAGTGGCAACTCCTTCACCTCCCCCTAGGACCCCCATCCCCATCACCCGCCGGGAACACAGCAGCTAAACCAACGGAGGACGTGGTGTTTTCACGGAGCTTACATGAGCAGATGTATTTACTTGGACAGAAAATATGTGGTATTCATTTCATTACTTTTTTTCATTCAGACAGTTCAATATCATGTCTGTTTTCGATATTTTATTATGACTTCGTATCAATATCCTTGATCTTGACTTTCATCTCAAGGGCGAGAATCTTCCCTGATCTCTTTTAATGACTTTTCATTTTCAAAGAGTTTTCAGTTTGCAGGAACGTTGTGACATTGGCCCCACGAGCTCCCACACCGCCCACTCCAGTTTCCCCCCCTGGGAGCTTCTTGCACGCCTGTGGCACGTCTGTCACAATCTATGAGCCCCCACCGAGACCTTGCTATTAAATGAGACTGTCGCCCCCCTCCAGGGGATCTTCCCAACCCGGAAATCAAACCTCTGTCTCCTGCATCTCCTGCACTGCAGGCGGATTCCTTACCCACTGAGCCACCCGGGAAGCCCTTGTTATTAAAGAAAAGCCCTGAATTTCTCCCGTTTCCTTTGTCCCTTTTCTTTTCCAGGGTCCCCGTCAGGACACCACATCGCATGTGGTGCTCGTGTCTCCTTAGGCTCTCCTTAGCCGTGACGGCTCTCAGATTTGCCCTGCTTCCCACGACCTTGATGGTTTTGAAGGGTGCTGGTCAGGAGCGTCAGAGAACGTTCCTTAATTTTGATATGTCTGATATTTTTGTCATGATTGTACTGGGCTTACGAGTTTGGGGAAAGAAGACCACAGAGGCAGGGACTTAACTGGTGGCCCAGTGGTTAAGACTCCGCCTTCCAATGCAAGGAGTCCAGGTTCGGTCCCTGGTCGGGGAGGGACCTAAGATCCCACCTGCCTCTGGACCGAAAAACAAAACCTAACACAGAAACAATATTATAACAAATTCAGTGAAGAGTTAAGAAAAAAAGGTCCACCTCAAAAAAAGAGAGAGAAGAAGACCACACAGGCAAAGGTCCACTCCCACCACACCCTGCCTAGCGCCCAAGCCCCTGCTGCCGCGTCTCACCAAGGCGGATGCTGACCTTGACCCCCCAGCTGAGGTCGTATCCTCAGACGTCCCCACCGTTTCATCTCTCTTTCCCCTCCTTTCCTTTCTATGCTCTTTGGAGAGAAATCACAAAGTCCTGTCCCTTTAAGGGCAAAATAGCTACATAAATTATTTGAAATTCTTCCGCACTGAGGATTGTCATTCTCCTCCATTTCATTATTTATGCACTCACTACCTACATCAGTATGGACTCCTGAATATTTACTTTACATGTATAATCCAGTTCCACTTTATTTACGTCTTGCCACACTGTTTCAGCTTTGGGCTTGGAGAGCTCTTTCATTGGGTTCCCATGCTCCCCACGCTGACCCCACGGTTATGTATGCATCTTTTAATTTTGACTTTTCTTTTTTGTTTTCAGTTGCCCTTCTCTCTGTGACCCCACAGACTGCAGCCCACCTGGCTCCTCTGTCCATGGGACTCTCCAGGCAAGAAGACTGGAGTGGGTTTCCATGCTCTTCTCCAGCGGATCTTCCCAGGGATCGTATTCCAGTCTCCAGCATTGCAGGTGGATGCTTTCACCGTCTGGGCCAACAGAGAAGCCCGGTTTTTCTTTTAGTTGTTTGTATTATTTCCTTATCTTCTGTGTTTCAAGATCAGCCTGTGTATTCCATGCTTATTCCTAAAGCCAGCCCTTTCCGCAAGGAGCCCTGGTTGTTTTCCTGGAGGACAGTACGAGACACAGATACCTGGGTATCAGGTGTGCACGCTGGACTGAGGCGCTTCCTTCTAAGCCGGCTCAGCTGACAGACGAGGAAATCTGTACACATCTGCTGGTCCCTGGTGCATGCAAGCACACACATTTATAAATGCTCCTACATGTAACCGTTCATATCCAGATTAAGCTAAACATGAGTTCATGCTATTTCCAGCTTGAATCCACTACCCCATGGATGATTCCATTGCTCATCTGCAAATGCCCTTCCAACAGTGAGAACCCAGTCTCCCTGCCCCGCGCCCCCGGCCATACACTCAGCTGTTCATTTCCAGTGTTCATTCCATCAGGACCGCTACCCCATCCCCCCATGGGAAACGGACGACAATCATGCATACTTTCCCACTGCCCTTAGTCTCAGAGACTCGTTTCCAAAGTTACTTAGGGGCACACCTTTTCCTCCCGGGCCCTTCCAGGACGTTGCTTCATACATTTGTAATCTAGTTAGATTCTTCGGTCACATCCTGCATTCCATCCTGGGATTCCCCCAATGTCCTAAATAGCTTTTTAAAAATCGCCTACATGAAGGTTTGCCTTTGTGCTGAAACTTCTATGGTTTTGACACATGCCTATACCACCATAGTATCAGACACGATTCTTTCATCGCCCTCAGACGCTCCCTGGGTTTCACACATTCAAATCTCTTCTCTTTCTGAGAAGAACCTCTGATCCTTCTGTGCCGTCCATATTTTGGCCTTTTCCAGAATATCATAAAATGGAATCGTGCAGTTTTCATTTTCCAGAATAATCCTTTTTGCTCAACAAACTGCATTTAAGATTCGTCCACACCTTCGTGTAGCTCGCTAGTTTATTCCTCTTTTGTCTCAGGATAGTATTCTACTCTGGGGCTTAGTGGTAAAATACCTGCCTGCCAATGCAGGAAACTCAGGATTAATCCCTGGGTTGGGAAGGTCCCCCGAGAGAAGGAAATGGCAGCCCACTCCAGTACTCTTGCCTGGGAAAGCCTGTGGACAGAGGAGCCTGGCGGGCTGCAGTCCACGGGGTCACAGAGAGTCGGACACGACTCAGCACCCCCACACCCATACAATTTCCCACTGTGTGCAGCATCCGATTTCCCTGACCCGTTCGCCTGTGAAGGACATCAACGTTGCTTTCAGTTTGAGGGATCATGACTAAAGCTGCCATAAACATTCATGTTGAGAACGGATGTTCTCACATCGGTTTGGTCAATATCCAGGCACGTGATCGCTGGGTTGCAGGGTGAGATGGGGGCTTCCCAGCTGGTGCTAGTGGTAAAGAACCCACCTGCTAATGCAGGCTGATATAAGAGACCCAGGTTCAATCCCTGGGTCAGGAAGATCTCCTGGAGGAGGGCACGGCAACCCACTGGAGTATTCTTGCCTGGAGAATCCCATGGACAGAGGAGCCTGGCGGGCCACAGTCCACGGGATCGCAAAGACTCAGACACAACTGAGTGACTGAACAACAAAAAAGGGAAAAGCCCTGGCCAGCTACGACCCATAGCATCGCATAGAATCAGTCAGGACTGAAGCAACTTAGCAGGCATGCAGGGTCAGGCTACATTTAGCTTTATGAGAATTTCCCTGTTGTCGTTTCTTCTTTGGTGCGTTTTTAGCAGTGCTCAGTACTAAGACGTCTGCAGACAAACACTTGATAAAGAGCTGCACTGTGTTGAGGGTCAGCCTTTCACCGTGAATGAAGGAAGAGACGTGCCCGGCCCCTCTTTCTTGACCGCCGTAAAACAGCAGTCGGAACACCTCCACGCCGAACCTGACCCTGGGGTCATAGGCTGTGACTTTCTTCTGCACCTAAATTCCTTTCAACTCAGCCATGCCTTGTGGTTTCTGAGATGATACATGTCAGAGGAATAACAATCACTATTAACTGTCCCTTACTGTTTAGTTGTGTGGCTCAACTGAAAACCTCCATCTGGTAACTTAATTGCATTCTCACTCATAGGCAACCATTTCCCCAAATCCAAATAATCCTGCTGCCACACCCCAGAACAGAGAGAAGCCCATTTTTCCAGAAAAAAAAATTACTATTAAAAAGCCTAGGCTTATTTACAGACTCTCAGACTGAGAGTCCCCCTGGTCTGCAAGGAGACCATATCAGGAGATCAAGCCTCTGCTCAGTCTGCAGCGGTTAGCAGGAGAAGAGAGACACGCCTACAGGAAAAGCAGTGGGACGGCATCCTTTGTGCTGTGGGTGGAGGGGTTCAGACCCTGCAGGAGCAGTCTTGCTGTTGTTCAGTCACTCGGTCGGGTCCGACTCTGGGCGACACTGTGGGCTGCAGCGTGCCAGGCCTCCCTGTCCTGCGGTCTCTCCCGGAGCTTGCCCAAACTCATATCCGTTGAGTGGTTGATGCTATCTAGCCATCTCATCCTCTGCCACCTCCTTCTCCTTGCCTTCAATCTTTCCCAACATCAGGGTCTTTTCCAATGAGTCAGCTCTTCCCATCAGGTGGCCAAAATATTGGAGCTTCAGCTTCAGCATCAGTCCTTCCTATGATGAACATTCAGGGTTGATTTCCTTTAGGATTGACTGGTTTCATCAAACTTTCTGGATCTTCCATAATAGCAGAGTTATTTTTCCTTGTTCAAGACAGCACAGATGCCTCTGCTCAGAGGTGGCAAGGGCAGAATCAAGCCCATCACGGGAGTGACAGTGTTTGAATTGTTATCTCAAAGGGAAATGAACAAAGCATCATTGCTCTCATCCGCCAGCTCTGGACACTCACGCCCAGGACTTCACAGGGGCCAGCACTCCAAAGAGACAGAGGGCAGAAAATGGAAAGGTGGGGAGGGTGGGAGATCACGGTTTTTCCAGCAATGCGTGCCAGAGCAGTCCTTTGTGTTTGACCATGCAGGGTCAAGAACATCAAGCTCCTAAAAGATGCAACTACTGATATTCTCCACTGAAAAGCTGAGGGGACAGGAGAGCCAGAGCGGATGCCTTTGCCTCGTCCTCACAAATAAAAAGCTCCAGCCATCTTGTCCTCCTAACCCTGGAGACTGCTCACCTGAGCAACTCACTGTAATCTTTAAGACGTGTACGTCCCCAATACAGAGTCTGAAACTCAGATCTAAAAAAGCAGGAAGGCATGAGACTGGTACAGGACGAGAAGTGGGGGGACAGAAGGCTTTGTCTGCTTTTCCTTAGCTTTTAAATATTATTGAGTGATTTCCTTGAATTTCTAATAAGCAGGTTGGAGTTTAAATTACAAGATCTCTAACAGAGTCAGAATCCAAATGGCTCAGGAGCCAGCAGACAACAATGGCTGCGGCCCATGGGTTTCAGGTTTGTTCTTTGCAGAGACAAAGCTCCCATTGACCGAGCAGTGGAGAGGAGATCTGGGCAAGGAGAACGGGAGTGCAGAGAAGGTTTTCATTACCCTGATCACCATCCCCACGGCCAGGGGAGGACGCTAGGGGAGGAAAGCCTAGCCTTACCTGGCCAATGTGTTGCTGAGGAGGACAGTTTGGAGAGAGGCACGCAGTTGATATTTGTGGTTCCTCCCGAGCAGGATGGAGACAGAAAAGCAAAATGAGGGAAAAAGGAAACAAGTCCATCTATGCAAGCTCATGCATTCAGCAAGAATTAAAAAGCACAAACATCAGAGTAGAGAATGGGTTCTTGAGGGCAAACTATGCCTGGTTTGTACTAGAGAAGATAGGTCTCACTGAGGGATACTGGGAGCCGAGATCCACCCTGACTTCATTTTGCTCAGGAAGAATTTGCAAAACCCTTTAAGCCAGAAAAACTCATTGACTCTGTTCTCTTAGAGGCTGTGTAGCAGAGGGGTTATGAAGTCAGGATTTTAGGGTGAGGGTTTCAATCCTACTCGGGAAAATTAATACTAAACTTCATCTAAGCCCCGTGTTTCTCACAGACCTTTTGTGAACATCTAAATGCAAATATCTGCCAGCATCAGCAGTATTTTTAGCACTTAGAAGCACCCAACAGCTTATGACCATTTTCCCTCTTAAATTTTTTAAAAAAATTTTTAGTTGGAATATAATTACTTTACAATATTGTGTTAATTTCTGCCATATATCAACATGAATCAGCCACAGATATACATAAGCCCCCTGCCTCTCAAACCTCCCTCCCACCTTCCTCCCCATCCCACCCCAGAGCACTGGGTTTGAGCTCCCTGCATCACACAGCAAATCCCCACTGGCTGTTTATTTGACACATGGCGATGCATATTTTTCCACGCGCCTCTCCCCACCAGTGCCACCCTCTCCTCCCCCCAGAGTCCACCGTGTCTGTTCTCTGTGTCTGTGTCTCCTTCGCTGCCCTACTCTCCTTGCACCTTCAGGAAAGGGGCTCTGAGCAGCCTCTGACCACTCTTAGGATCATTCTCCATCTAAAGACCTTCAACCGAGTGCTTTCCTGCTGAAGTTTCAACATTTCTCATTTCTTCTCTAGAACAGCTGGTCCCAATCTACTAAATAACCCCTTTGCACACTTGAAGACCATTATTAAGATTCCCCTTGGCCATAAACATATGAAGAAGTGTTTAACATATGAAAAAAATGTTTAACCTCACCAGTAATCAAAGGAATCCAAATCAAAACAACAAAATGCAATTTTTGCCTATCAATTTGGTAACTCTTTTTAATGATAGTACTCAATGCTGGTGAGAGGAGGGTAAGGGGGCAATTTCATACTTTGCTGGTGGGAGCATAAATTGGTACAATCTTTCTGGAAAGCAATTTGGCAATATGTTATCAAGACCCTGAAAATTGTCCTTACCCTTTAACCCAGCAATTCCACTTCTGGGAATCTATCTCAAGGAAATCATCAAGACCCAGACAAAGCTTTCTGCTCAATGGAATTTGCTCCAGGGCACAATATTTTGATTTATGAATAACTAGAAACTACCTAGGAGTTCAATGATGCTGAGACACCTACTAAAAAGTTATGCAAGGTCGTATTCATGAGAACCATTCAAGGACATGCAAAGTGGTCACCATAAAATGGCAAACACAAGCATATACAACCGGATTAAAAAACTGAAAACAGAAGGTTTTTAATGACATAATTACATATACTTATATTTTTATATGTAAATAGAAAAAGACAAGATGCAAACACAGTAAAATATTAACAGTTCTTATTAGAAGGTGATAGAATTATGGGTGCCTTTTATTTTCTTCTTTATAATTTTACAATCACAAAAATGTGGGTAAGAACTCCCATGGTCTCATACTTGTTTGCTAAGGAGTTCAGCATGGTCCCAGCCTGCCGTAGCATATTGTCTGGAATTCTAAACAATAAACTGTCAAGGGTTGCAGAGTTTTTCTTAAAAGGGCCAGATACTAAATATATTACATTTGGGCCATGCAGTCTCTGTTTGCATATGCTCACCTCTCTCTTGCACAGAAAAATCAGCCATAGACCGTAGGACAATGAGTGAGCACGACTGTGTTCCAATAAATCTTTGTTTATAAATTAGGCAAGGGATCCATTTTAGCCTTTGGCCTTACTGTGATGACCCACAGACTAGATGGCCTAATTTTCTACCAGACTGCAAAAATCTATAGTTTCAAACGAACATGGTTGGGGAGACTTCTAGAAGAGTATACATGAGCTAAGTTGCTTCAGTCGTGCCCAACTCTTTGCAACCCTATGAACTGTAGCCTGCCAGGCTTTTTTGTCCTTGGGATTTCCCAGGCCAAAATACTGGAGTGGGCTGCCATTTCCTCCTCCAACCTTCCTGATCCAGGGATTGAACCCACGTCTCCTGCAGCTCCTGAACTGCAGGTGGATTCCTTACAGCTGAGCCACCTGGAAGGCCCAGGGAAAGTGCTTCTGCATCCCCATCCCACATTAGCCAATCAGTTGGTCCTGAAACTTTTATTCAGAAGCATTCAGCTAGGGGGGCACACTTCAGGGGCCTGTTTGTCCACTGCGGACGGGCGACCCCTCCTCTGCATCACTTGGTCCCCTCCATCACTGGTCTTTCTGCACCATTCTTTTTAGCCCTTCATGCAGAGGGCAAGAGGAGAAGGGGGCGACAGAGTATGAGATGGTTGGATGGCATCACCGACTCAACGGGCTTGAGTCTGACCAAACTCCGGGAGATAGGGAAGAAGAGGGAAACCTGGTGTGCTGCAGTCCACGGGGTTGACTAAGTGACTGAACAGCAAGCAGAGGTTAGGGCGGGGCATAAAGAAAGTGAGAAATCAGAGCTATGGCAGGAAATGGGCTGGGGACTTGACAGAGCCGGAAACGAGCTTAAGATTCCATTCCTCTACCCTCGTGTGGCTGCAAGAATGAGAAACAGAAGATTCGCTGAGTTTGCTATATCCCAGGCAATGCTCAATGGGTGGCAAAGAGATGCTGTTTAACGGGCCCAGTTTTACTGAGCTGGGCACCCGTAGGTAAATGCAGAAGGGTGATAGGAAGCTTTGAAGAATCCCCTCCTCTCGGGATTGGAGCCCTCCACCAGTCACCTGACTGCACACAGTCCTCACCAGGAACAGTCAGCATCCCTCAGAACAAGGGGCCACATGGGAATGCCTGGCACAGCGTCGGTGCTCAGGACAGCTCATTCCCTCTGCACTCTTTAGACGAGAAACGCTGCTACCAGCTCCGGGGATGCAGGGAAGGATGCGGTCTTCTGGCCCCGCTCCCCACCAGGTGCCCGGTCTTCAGGTGATGGACACAGATGACTCCAGCCTCGGGCGTCTGTGAATGATCACGCGACGTGCTATCAGAACAGAGAAGAGGGGGAAATTCTTTCTAACCACTAGCGTTAGTGAGGGCCTCCGGGAGGACGTAGCATTTGAGCCTTATGGACAGGATGGTGGTGCAGGAGTGGCGTCTGGGCGGGAGAACCGTTAGAGCTCGGGCGACAGATGGGGAAGGACAGAACTCCTCAGGAAACAATGGAGTGTCACGATGGCTCAACACTCAGGTGCCTAAGAACCTGGAGTGAAGGCGAGAGTAAAATAACAAGGAGGCTGGCTCATGGTGATCCGTGATCCCCTGCACTGAGAAGGGGATCCGTGACTACCATCGGCAGCCCTGAGATTCTGAAACCTGGACGTGACATCATCAGAAAGTCATTTTCACAGCATGAGCCTGCATCGCAGTCTGCCCGGGACAGTCCCATCCTGTAATTATTACTAGCACTCCTTTTCACGCCCCAGAGTGTTCCCGTTTGGACACTAAATTACATCGCCACCCCAAGTTTCCATCATCTTGCTGTCAGTGGGAGACAGAAACTGGAGCAAAAAAAGGCTAGAGCCAGACAGACCAGTTCAGAAGCCGCCACTCTGAGTATCTGAATCGGTAATAAGAATTTCCGGAGACAGAGAGCTTGTGGGAATGGATAGAAAGAAACGGATCAAAGACCCACTTTGAAGGCAGATTCAGTAAGACACATGGTTTGATAGAGCAGAGAAGGTATGAGAAATAAGAAGTCTTACAGTATTCTCCAGATATATCCCTAGGCGTGGGGTTTCTGCATCATATGATAGCTCTGTTTTTAGCTTTCTAAGAACCTCCATGCTGTTCTCCATAGTGGTAGTTACAATTTACACTCCCATCAACAGTGCGTGAAGGTTCCCTTTTCTCCACACTCTCTGCAGCACTTATTTTGGACAATGGCCGTTCTGACTGGTGTGAGGTGATACACCAATGTTCAGTTCAGTCTTATCTACAACAGCCAGAACGTGGAAGCAACCTAAGTGTTCATCGATAGATGAATGGATGAGGAAGATGTGGTGCATGTACACACGATGGGCTATTACTCAGCCATAAAAAGGATCGGTCATCTGTAGAGATGTGGTTGGATCTAGAGTCCATCATACAGAGTGAAGTAAGTCACAAGAGAAAAGCAAATATTATATATTAACACATATATGTGGACTCCGGAAAAACGGTCAAGATAAAACCTATTTCCAGGGCAGGAATAGAGATGCCGACAGACAGAACTGATGGGGGGAGGAGCATAGGATCAACTGGGGAATCAGGACTGACATACATACATGATCACGTGTAAATAAACAGCTGGTGGGAAGCCGCTGCAGAGCAGAGGGAGCGAGCTCGGGGCTCTGAGATGACCTAGGGGTGGGATGGTGGGGGTTGAGTGAGCTCCTAGAGGGAGGGCGTCTATGTGTGCATACGACTGACTCACTTTGTTGTACAACAGAAGCTAGCAACACCGTAAACTAATTATACTCCAGTTAAAAGAAAATACATATGAAATAAAGAAGCAATATTTTTTAAAAAAAGAAGGCATTCAGAACGACTGACATCTGAGTACTAGAAATGCTAGATAGGTGGGGCAAAGGAAGAATAAGGGGCCGAATGTGAGAATCCGGGGCTGAGAAGAGGTCAGAGGTGCAGACGTGGACTCGGCAGACTTCGGAGGGAAATCCTGGCTGCAGAGGGCATGTGTGAGACCACCCAGGGGGCAGCAGAGCTGATGACCCTGAGGGCACAGAAGATCGAGACTCAGGAGCCAAAGGCGTGAGCTGGGGCAGGAGCAGACTCAGGAATGCCCAGGGAGAAGGGGGTGGAGGATGAACATTTGGACCCACGAAGTCAGATGCTTCCCGAGGACTGAGGAGCACGGAGGAGGGCAATTAGGAAGACTTTTGAAGGCTCCATTTCAGCAGAGCGGTGGGGGCAGAATACAAATTGCAGTGGGCTGGGAGGGACGGGGGAGGCAGAAAACAGGGTCAGGAAGCGTCGATGAGTCTTGGGACAGTTCCGTCCATGAAAAGACTGTGGTTTGAGGGCAGAGTCCAGAGAAGGAAGCACGTGGGGGAGTTAAGTGGAACCTGAACACGTGTGAATACCACGAAGAAGATGCTGGAGAGAAAGGAGTTGGGAGAGTTCAGAGGTAATCATTTGGAATTAGACGGGAGCAGATGGCGTGCATGTGAGTGGAGGAGCCAGCCGTAGACCAGAAGCAGGACTCCCCACCTTTGCGGAGGCTGGAAGGAAGTGCGGCTGGACCACAAGAAACTCTTGATGTGGGTGGATGATAAGATGACAGAGTGAATGCCCCTGATGGTGTTGGCAGTCATGGTCGAAAGAGCTGTGCTGGTGGTATTATTTCTAATTGTTAGTCATTATCATTACTTTTTGTCTACACGGAAGTTCCCTGCCTTTGTTTACGTAACTCCAGAGAAAACCCCATTTTACATGGGAGGTAACAGAGCCAGAAAGGGGTTCAGTAACTGGCCCACCATCCACCATAAAAGTGGCAGAGTTCAGATTTAAACTCAGGTCCTCCCGGGTGGCGTTAGTGGTAAAGAACCCACCTGCCACTGCAGGAGATGCAAGAGATGTAGTTTCTGCCCTTCAGTCGGGAAGATCACTGAGGAAGGGCAGACCCTCTCCAGTACTCTTGCCTGGAGAATCCCATGGATGGAGGAGCCTGGTGGGCTACAGTCCGTGGGGTCACAAAGATTAGGACACAACTGAGTGTGCACACGTGCACACACACACAGACACACACGCACACGAGTCCTGATGGCACAGCCAGGCTCCCAGGCCACTTGGAGTCAGTATAGACCAGTGGCTTGGTCCTCGCAGCAGAGCGGGAGGTGAAGTCATCTTCTACGAATGGTGGGGGTGGACTTGGAGGCCTGAGCGGGAGGAGAGTTGAAACAGCTGCTGTGAAGAATGCGCAGGGGTGGGCCAGGGAAGAGAGAGGGCACAGCCACCTCCCAGGGGTGCCGACAGCTTCCGGGAAATTCCATCCGGCTCTGACCGCCCCAACTCCCAAGACCATTTCCTGCCAAGAACCGCCCTCCAACCCCGCTCACTCTGCTCACTTCTCTTGTTGCTCTGGTCCTCCACTCCCTCCCTCAAGAGTGGTGAGTCACTCGACTCGAGGAGAATGGGGCAAGGATGCTTTCCACTGCTGGAAGACTGTGGGTGATGGCCACGGAATGGCACTGGGAAGGGAGCTCTCAGAGCTTTCATGTTAACAAAAACTTACAGCCTGAAAGGTCGAAGGAAGCAGTGCATACAGTGGGCAATAATGGTTGCACATGGAAAGTTTGGGTGGTGTGGTCCGGTTGCTTAGATCCAGCCAATAGAGCTGAGTCACAGACCAACTGGCCCAACAACACTCCTGTTGGGCCACCAACTTCTATTCCATTCGTTGACGCATTCAACCCATAGCACTTCTTTCTATCAGAGACCTATTACTTTTATTTAGCAAACAGGTTTTTGTTGTTTTGTTTTGTTTTGAGGGGGGAGAGTTCCCTGGTGGCTCAGATGGTAAAGAATATGCCTGCTAATGCAGGAGATGCAGGTTCAATCCTTGGGTCAGAAAGATCCCCCAGAGAAGGGAAGAGCTACCCACTCCAGTACTCTTGCCTGGAGAATCCCATGGACAGAGAAGCCTGATGGGCTACAGTCCATGGGGTCCCAAAGAGTCAGACACGACAGAGCAGCTAACACACAATAAGGCAAGCTCTTTCACTGGAGCCCAGAACCTAAATCTTGACCTTTGATTCACAGATCCGACCGCTTTGAAAATAGTGGCGGACTGAAACTCACTGGGCTCCCTGTTTGGGGCATGGCCATCGAATTACTAACCAAAGGTGCTGGCCTCAGGGACCCGCTTGAGGTCACAGGCTTACTCCTTGCTGAATGTGACCCACAAGCTCCAACAGAGCTATTAAGCCATCGGTTGAATTAATAAAATCCATACGGGATCAGAGTCTAGAAGAAGCTGGGCTCCGTTCAAATTTCCATAAAAGCCGCCCACAAAACCAGAGAGTTGGCGTCCCGTTTTAGAAGTGCACTGGCCTCCTGCCTCCGAATGTCATTTTCAACACATGGGGACTCGGGATAGCAGGGCTGTGGACCGCAAGACTCCAGGAGCTGTTGTGAGAACCTTCTCAAGGCCCTCTCTTCCGTGGGGCCAGAAACTCGCCTAGCAAGAGTCATGGCATTTGATGCTTAAATATAGAGAAAAAGCACAGGGAAAATGGCTGTGTCCCTTTCTCTGTTTGTTTTTAGCCTAATTTTCACGGGGGTATAGCTGCTTTACAATGCTGTGTCCAATTCTACTGCTCAGCAAATTGGATCAGTCATGCATGAGCATATAGCCCCGCCCTTTTTTATGTATTTTTTTTATTGGAGTATGATTGTTTTACAACGCTGTGCTAGTTCCTGCCGTACAACAAAGTGGATACGCACGACAGCGTGTATCCCCTGCCTCTTGGCCCTCCCACCCACCCCAGCCCCGTGTCTTACGTTCAGGCGAAAAATGAATGATTTGAGGGGCTGTAAGCCGGGGAGGGACTTCCCAGGTGGCTCAACGGTAAAGGACCCGCCTGCCAATGCAGGAGACTCAGGTTCGATCCCTGGGTCAGGAAGATCCCCTGGAGGAGGGCATGGCAACCCACTCCAGTATCCTTGCCTGGAGAATCCCCTGGACGGAGGAGCCTGGCGGGCTACAGTCCACGGGGTCACAAAGAGTTGGACACGACTGAGCGACTGAGGGACAATAAGCCACAGAGGCTCTGATTCCTACGCTGAGTGGGACCAGTTGTGAGGCCGGGGGTGAGGGAGCGAGACGGGTAATGCAGTTCCTTCTGGAGAACTCTGCTGAATTTTCAAGCATTCAGAATCTGTGGGCGAAAGTTTGAGAAGCAGTGACGTGAGTGTGCGTCCACACACAGGCTCCCGGCTTCTGAAGAGGTGTGTCCCATTCTCCAGCCCAACTTAGCATCAAGCCCGAGCCTCCCCGTAACCTCTGATTTAAATTGGTTTCTCCTCCCACAGGCACAGAGTCTCCTGAAAACCCTGGACACGGCCAACGCTCCAACAGATTACCATCCTTCCCTTAAGTCGCCCTGAAAAGAAGCCCAGGGGCAACAAATCCCTCCCTCTCCTGACCGTTCCAGCATTTCTCTAATTAATGCAGGAGAAAATTAATTACAGAGGGATTTTCAAGACCTTGGCATCTAATGACCAGCCGGGCCTCCCCGCCCCCCGCTGGCTCCCTGCAGCTCGCATTGGTCCCGCCTGCCTCCCGCCGCCTCGCCCCCTCCCCACCCTTCCCAGAACCCCCGAACAATGCCGCAGGCTAATTAGGCAGGGAAAGAGTTTCTTGGCAAAGAGCGCTGAGTGCTAGGTCAGTACCTTGAACAACCCAGAAGAGAAACAAAACAGCATTAGAAGAAAAAAAAAAAAAGAGAGAGAAAAGAAAGAAAGGAAAAAAAAACCTGCTAATCCCAAAGCGCATTTCCGCCAAATATTCTCCTTTTCAAGTACTTTCTTCCTGGTAAACAAAGTTCTGTCGCTGGCTCCGGAGATTTTAGGACACGGTTGCTTAGTAATATCGGAGAAAACACAGCGTCCCCACCTCAGCTGCGTCTCGTTTCCCTTCTCTCTCGCTCACTTCACCCAGAGGCCCTGACATTCCCACATTGCGAGGGACGGCCTGTTTGTAAAGAAGAGCTGGGTTTTCTTTCTTTCTTTTTCTTTTTTTTTTCAGGCCTAAATGCTTTCCCAAGCCAGGCTAGGAACAGAGATCATGTCCTCGAGGTCAGTCTGGCCCGGTAGGACTTTCTGCAACAAAGGGGTGGTTCTGTGTCTGCGCTGTCCAACATGGTTTGCCGTGGACCACGTGGAGACTTTGAGCACTCTAAGCGGTGCTCCTGACACCCAGCAACTGGAAGTTAAATGTTGCTGCCGTGGTTGTTCAGTCGCTCAGCCCTGTCCGACTCTTTGCAGTCCTGTGGACAGCAGCACGCCCGGCCTCCCTGTCCTTCACAATCTCTCAGAGCTCGCTCAAACTCGTGTCCATTGAGTCGGTGATGCCACCCAACCATCTCATCCTCCATCACCACCTTCTCCTCCTGCCTGCAATTCTGCCCCGTATCAGAGTCTTTTCCACTGAGTCGGGTCTTCGAATCAGCTGGCCGAAGTATGGGAGCTTCATCTTCAGTATCAGTCCTTCCAGTGAATATTCTGAAGAGCCTCTTTGTGAAGGTGAAAGAGGAGAGTGGCAAGTTAAATGTTACTGGGCATGATTCACTGCAGCTTGAAATGGCCCAGTATGGCTCAGGGCTCCTGACTTAGGCCCAGCAGACCCACTGGAGGGGCAGCCGTGTCATTAGTGACAAACAGGGGACGCTTTGGGGTCGTGAACACACCTGCTTCCATTCAAAGGGAGTCCCATCTTGTCTCTCTGTGGCCTTGGACGTCCCCGAACTCTTCTGTAATGACGCACGCACACACACGAGTACACCTCAGGGTCATGTTTGGTCATGAACCCCAAGTCCCTGGCACATGGGTGGGCCCCTTGGTGACCCCTTCCACCAGGAGTCCAGAGGGCATGGCCCACTCTGCAATGGCTCTGCTTGGCTTGCATTGCTGGGCTGGGAGCCCATGCTGCTTCCTGCCTCCACGTCCTCGCCCACATTTCCCCTCGCCCCCCTCTCTCTGCTCCCTTGCGTTGGCTTCAGTGAGTCCTGTCCAACCCACAAGGTCCTACAGACTCAGCCTGGCTTCCTCTGCACCAGAAGGTTCGCTCCTATCCCCTCTGGCCTCCGCCTTTTCTCTCCCTCCCTCTCTCTGCAACGTGGCGGCCACGAGCTGCAGGTGGCCATTCACTGCCTTGGAACTGTGGCTAGTGCAAATGAGCAATGGAATTTGTATTTTTTTAATTTTAATTATCAATTAATTTGTTGTTTAATAGCATGTAATTTTAATTGGTTGAAATGGAAAATGAATTGGCATTTCATTAACTGAAGCTGAAATGGTCACATATGGCACGCTCGCTCTCTCCCTTGCATGCACGCGCGTGCATGCACACACACACACACTCACACACACACACACACACCCCAGACATCCCATAGCTGGTCTGAATGCCATTTGCAACTGTCTCTGTGAACATCCGCCTCTCTGCACTTAGCCAGGATCCTGTCTTTCAATGACTTCTTTTTTATTCATCTATCATCCCCACTGGAAAATGAACCCCTAAGGACACAGTCTGTGTTTTACTTTTTTTTTTTAATGTGGACCATTTTTACTCATTATTGAATTTGTAACAATAAAGCTTCTTTAAAAAAAAAATGCATTCCGGCTTTTTTGGCCATGAGGCATGTGGGATCTTAGTTCCCCGACCAGGGATCTAACTCGTATCCCCTGCATTGGAAGGTGAAGTCTTAATGACTAGATTACCAGGGAAGGACCACGATCTGTGTTTGGCTTTGTTTTGTTTTGCTTGATGATGGTGCCCCAAACATCCAGCGTGGTGTCAGGCACACAATCCCTTCTCTGTAAGTACTTGTTAGGCAGGAAACGGCACTTATTCATCAGAGTTTGCACCCTGTGTCAGGGGTCAGCAAACTACAGCCCAGAGGGCAATTTCAGCCTACTACCTGCATGAATTGATGCTCTCAGGGTGTGCTGCTGGAGAAGACTCTTGAGAGTCCCTTGGACTTCAAGGAGATCCAACCAGTCCATCCTAAAGGAAATCAACCCTGAATATTCACTGAAGGACTGATGCTGAAGCTGAAGCTCCAATATTTTGACCACCTAATGTGCAGAGCTGGAAAAGACCCTGATGCTGGGAAAGACTGAAGGCAGGAAGAGAAGGGGGCGACAGAGGATGAAATGCTTGAATGGCATCACCGACTAAATGGACATGAATTTGAACAAACTCCAAGAGATAGCGTAGGACTCAGGGGCCTGGGGTGCTGCAGTCCATGAGGCCGCAAGGGTAGGACGTGACTTAGAGACTGAACAGCAAGCTAGGTAGGGTGTGGTTTTTGTTTAATATTTTGTTACATTTTAAATGGTTACAGAATGACCTACATAACATCCTCCTTTTGCTCTTGACCCGCAAAACCGGAAGGTGTCAAAAACGTTCGCTGACCTCAGGTCTAGATCCCAAAAAGAGCTGCTGATGGGCTGAGTGAGGCCTGCAGTCAGAGAAAAGGAGAAAGGCTGCCGGGGAGAGCGGCTGCAGGAGGGACCTGAATCTCACCCTTGTTGTCTCCAACAGAGCTGGGTCCAGGTTGCTGAGTCGATTGGCAGGAGCTGATCCCCAGGACGCAGCCAGGCCTGGGCTTCCTCCGACCTCTCTGACTGCCCGCCTCTCCCCGCTCCTGCAAACATGAGTGGGAGTTGGAGCGGCAGAAAAAAAAGTCAAACCGAGCCTTCCTTGGCGGATGTGCGTGCATGCTCACTCGCTCAGTGATGTCTGACTCTGCGACCCCATCGACTGTAGCCCGCCAGGCTCCTCTGTCCATCCGATTCTGCAGGCAAGAATATCCTGGAGTGGGTTGCCATTCCCTTCTCCAGGGGATCTTCCTGACCCAGGGATCTAACGTGGGTCTCCCGCGGTGCAGGCAGATTCTGTACCATCTTGCCAACCACGTGGTCGCAGTGATAAAGAACCCACCAGGCCTCGAGAATCCCATTGACAGAGGAGCCTGGCGGCCACAGCCCACGGAGTCACAGAGTCGGACCCGACTAAGCGGCTGACACCTTCTTTACCATCTGAGCCACCAGGAAGGGGCGCTCGACGTGGACTTCCGGGAGAGCTCTGCCTCGCACGCCCTAAAGCCACGGCAAATGGAAGAGGGGCTTTTCTGTCTTCTGGGTTGTGGTTTGGCTTCAGTGAGTAGCAGTTTCCACTTAAAGTCAAGCTCCCAAATGGGTTTTTCACAACCATGGAAAGACTTTCCAGAACCGCGCACCCAAGGGCTCGGAGGCAGGCATTCGGCAAGCAGGAAAAAAATCGGATCTTCCCTTTCCTGCTAAGATGTGAACTGGGGTTTCTAGGAACCCAGGCAGAGATCGGTTCAGCCCTAATCAATGTGAGTGCCAGAAGCCCCCAAAGACACCCCGTCTCTGTCTCACAAGCCTTCTTACCCTCCAGACACGCTCCCTGACTTCCAGACCCACAGCTCTGAAACAACGTGCCAAAGGTCAGGGCAACTGCGAGCGCCCAGAAGTTTCCCTCACTTTTCTGCTCACTTTCCATTCATTCGTCCCAACAGGGAGGAGCTGAGCGCACCCAACGTGCTAAATATTTCCCTGCTGGAGAAGCTATTTTCCTTCTGCGGCTGCTTGGCAGCAAAGAGACAGGAAGCTATTTAGATATATTATCTTCCTCTTCAGAAAGTTTAGAGGAACTTCTCTATTGCAGTTCACACAAACATCCCGCCTAATGGTCATTTAGTCATGCCCCTTCATTAGGTCACCAGTGAAGAATGCTCGGCCTGATTAAACATCATTTGATTTTCTCCACACTTGCTGCCCCAGATCCAAGAGGAAAAAGACTTTCCCTGGCCTGGTGGTGACCAGCTTAAAGTCCTTGAAGGTCCAACATAAATGATTATTCTTTCCCAGGGTCGCTTATGGTTGATAGTTTGTATGTCATTAAGCAAGAGGGTGGCTTCTATGAGCTGTTTCTAGCCAGAGAATGTTGTCTCCTTTAAGGGGCATCAAAGAGAATTCTTGGCAGGAGTTAGTAAGAATGCTGTTACCAAAAATGTGATATGGACTCACAGATTAAGTTGGGTCATGGAGATGAGTCAAGAGTTGGAACACGAGGCCAGTGTAGACCATAAAGGCTAACTGTGGGTGCGTGAGTGCTAAGTCGCTTCAGTCGTGTCTGACTCTGTGGCCTGCCAGGCTCTTCTGTCCATGGGGATCATCCAGGCGAGAATACTGGAGTGGACTGCCGTGTGGAGGAGGATTCTCCTCCAGGGAATCTTCCCAACCCAGGGATGGAACCTGCATCCCTTGTCTCCTGTGTTGGCAGGCAGATTCTTTACCTCTAGTGCCTCCTGGAGAGCCCTGGTCCTGCAGCTTTGGGTCACCTGCTGTTATACTCTAGACATTCTTCTACGTGCTTTATGTGCATTAACTCATTTAAAGCTCAAGGTGTTAGAAGGGGATTGGCCCCCAAAGTCAAATACTTTTGAACCTGGCCCGAGGTATCCAATAGAGTTTTCTGTGATGACAGACACGTCCTGTATCTCTGCTTTTCAGTAGGGTGGCCACTTGCTACATGCTGCTATTTGAGGACTTGAAAACCTCAATATGATGGAGGAATTGAATCTTTCATTTTTAAAAACCATAATATATTTAAATTTATATTTAAATTTCCTGGTAGTCCCATGCCTACGACTCTGCTCTCCCATTGCAGGGGGCCCGGGTTAGATCCCTGGTCAGGGAACTATATCTAACATGCCGCAGTTAAGAGTTCTCACACCACAACTAAGGATCCTGCTCACCTCTGTGAAGACTGACGATCATGCATGCAGCAGCTAAGACCTGGCATGGCCAAATAGATAAATAAATATGCTTAAAATATATTTAAATAAACCGTCAGATGTGGCTAGTGGCTCCCATGTTACATTCCCAGATTTAGGCAGTCTGGCTCCAAAATTCAGACTTCAACATTAGAGACTATCCTGGCTTTCAAACTAAAAAAAAAAAAAAATAACAATAATTTGGCACTATTTCTTATGATAATAATTAAAATACAGAGATGGTAAAAGTTTAATCAATGTATTCAAAGACAGGAAATGCAAAAGAGAAAAGTTTGCTTCAGTTAAAAAGTACGTGTTCAGGTCAGATGTTTGGGAAAATACCTGTAAAGAAAAGAGGGTGAAATACCAGTGTGGTTTGTCAAGAGAGGAAATGGTTTCCTTTTGTTTAATCAATAAATTATGCTGAGCTCACACAATCTGACCTTATAAAGCACCTGGGCTTTCGCTCTTGGGCCACGCAGTCTAGAAGGAAAGCCAAGTCTATTCCTTCAAACCAAGGTTGTGTGATCCAGGGTGGATGGAGCTCCTCAAGTCTGTTCATCCAGGTGGAATTCAAGTTAGATGTTTATCAGGAACCACAGGAGCAATTCAGGAAATCTGCCTGGAGGAGGTGGCATTTCAAACAGCTCTTGAAGGAAATGACTTCTACTGGGGCACCAGGACGTTGGGAAGGATGAATACAGCGGCAGACTTGGCATGAAAAACAAACTGTTCTCGGTGACTCTCCTGGAGACTGACGTTCAGGGATTAATCAAAAATGACTGCGAAGTTTCTAGCTTGGATAAAAATAGTGGTTCTGGGGCAGACAGAGAAACCTTAGGGTTGGAAGGAAACAGCTTGGGGAAATTATGACTTGGGCTTTGGGCATGCGGATTCTGAGGTGACAGCCTGTGTAAATCTTGGATTAGTGCTCACTTTTCAAGAGCCATTAAGGGTCCGGTTTAGACAGAAAGAGGGTAGATCAGAGGTGGTCCAAGATCACCTTCATCTAATACTCAGAGAGTCTGCTCTCCCTCCGAGCCTGAGAAATTGGACCATAGCAGAAGGGAAGAGAAGCCGCAGGACCCCAGGGGGAGTCACGTCACTGCCCCACTGGTGACAAACGCGGCCGCGGCTTCTCTGCTACGCGGAGTTGACAGGTATCCGGTTACTTCATCTTGGAAGCTACATTCATCTGCCCTTTAGAACATCCTGCCCAATGACCGATTTTTTTTAATAGCTTTTTTTTCCCCTGATTTTATTCGTAGTAACTACCCACAGCAGAACAGTTGGAAACTTTTTCAAAAACAGAAATAAGGAAATGCAATCACACAGAGACACTCAGCGACCCACATATCTATGGCTGTGTGTGTGTATATATATTAATAGTTGCAGTGTTCACCCATTTCTAGGATGTATTTTGAAATACAATTTTAAATTTTTGCAAAAATTTCTATTGGGGTATAGCTGATTTACAATCTCATGTTAGTTTCAAGTGTGTAGCAAAGTGAATCAGACACACATATATATGCCCATTGTTTTTCAGATTCCTTTTCCATATAGGTTATTACAGAATATTTAAAATACATTGCCGGCCCAGAAGAATCTGTACAAATAAACAAGAAGACAATATTAGCTAGCTTTTATTGAAAGGTCAGTGTATTCCAGACTTACAAGAAAAACATCCACCCATGTCAACACACAGGCACATCTAAAAGAATCTGCTCCTGAAACGAAGCTCTAGACTCTCCACTTATTGCCCAGCAAGGACGTCTTTAACACCTCTTTTCATCATTTATTTGCTTGTTTTCCTTGTAACCGTATGACTGTGGGTTCCGAGGCACTTGTCAGGGAGTAAGAGGCGGCCTGTGAGGGCTGAGAAGGGCCGGCTACAGGGGTCAGGCGTGAAAAGTAAGGACCACAAGCAGCCAGAACCTCACCAATATTCCAGACTGCAAATCTGGAGTTCCCGACTCAAAGGATGCCTCCGACAGGAAAACAGACATGGAACAAATGTAAGGGAAGACCACAAACAGCCACATGCTAACAGCCCATGGAGAGAGAAGAAATGCTCCTGGAGTAGAACCAGAGTCTGGGAGGCAGAGGCGACGGGGAGCCACGGGGAATCTGTGTGTTGTCCCTAAGCCGTCCCAGGGAGTCAGGGGTTGGAGTAGTCCCTAGTGACTACCATCAACATAGACACGGAATCTACGGGTAATTGAAACACACCTACCCATACACAAGCACACACAAGCGTACACAGACCCACACAAACACACACGTACATAGCACATGGGCAGACACATGAGAACACACAACATGCACAAGCACACACATCCAGATACATACACAAGCACACATATCCACACGCAAACACATACGCCAATACACACAGCACGCATAGACACACACACAGAAACACACACACACAAGCACACACATCCCGATACATACACAAGCACACATATCCACACGCAAACATATACGCCAGTACACACAGCACGCATGCATACACACAGCACACACACACACAAGCACACACATCCAGATACATACACAAGCACACATAGCCACACGCAAACACACATACGCCAGTACACACGGCACGCATGCACACACACACAGCACACACACACAAGCATACACAGACCCACACAAACACAGACGTACATAGCACATGGGCAGACACATGAGCACACACAACATACACAAGCACACACATCCAGATACATACACAAGCACACATAGCCACACACAAACATATACGCCAATACACACGGCACGCATGCATACACACAGCACGCATGCATACACACAGCACACATGCACACACAGACCCACAGAAACACACACACATACATAGCACATATGCAGACACATGAGCACACACAACATACACAGCACACACATCCAGATACATACACAAGCACACATATCCACACGCAAACATATACGCTAGTACACACAGCACGCATGCATACACACACAGCACGCATGCATACACACAGCACACACAGACCCACACAAACACACACACGTACATAGCACATATGCAGACACATGAGCACATGCAATATACACAGGCACACAGAGACTTACACACAGCACGCATGCATACACACACAGCACAGATGCACACACACACAAGCATACACAGACCCACACAAACACACATAAGCACGCACAACATACACAAACACACACACAAGCATATGCACACATACGCAAGCACGCATGTACACACACAAGCACACAGCCTCAACTAGAGTCTCCTTCCTGCCTCAGGCTCCTGGGGACTCACACTAAGGGACCAGGAGACCCCCAGGCTCACCAAGGCTGTGGGTGGGTCATTATCTGGGCCACTTTCTCAGAAACTGCTGGCTCTGAGCAGAGCCCGTGGGAGGGGGGAGCTCCTGGTGTACCTCCTCCTGGGGACGAGGGGACCGCCCTTCCTCCGAAGATAACGCAGCCGCCCCAGAGTGCCGGTGACACTCTCTCCCAAACCCTCCTAATGAGCTGTCTGGGGGATGGGTGGTGATGCTCAGCCGTATTTTGGCAGCTGCTTGCTTTTGAAAATTCCGCCTCCATTTTTCGATTTCATAAACGCCATCTGCAATGACCTTTTTCCTCGCTACCATCTTTGATGGCTTCTCATGCGTGAAACATATTTTTGTTCGTTATTCGGTTGTCCACCACCTCCCCTTGCGACCGTCCGGCCTGGGTCTCCCTCTCTGCACCCTTCACCCCCGTGTCAGACATATAACGAATTACCATTCCTTCAGACAACGAGGTTGAAAACTTGTGGTCTCCAAGGCAACAGGGTATCCTGGGGTGGGGTGCTGGGGAAGGAGTGGGGGGGCTGGCCCAGCCAGGAAAGGCCTGGAAGGAAAAGGGGGTGGGCAGGCAGAAGCAGAGATGATATCATTCCTGAATCCTGAAAGCAGCCAATCGGGACCCAGGGATGTGATGTCACCCCCACCCCCACCCCCTTTGAGCCTAGGTAGCCCCACTGAGAATTCTAGACAAGCATTGAGCTGAAGTTGTATTGCTGTGAGGGAAAGGGGGTGGGGTGGCCACGGTGGGGGGAGTGGAGAGCAATCCTCTGGATGGCCCTACCAGACACTAGCCTTCACTCGAGGCAGCCCCATAAACATGTCATCGGCTTGGGCCCTCCCTGCATGACAACACAATGATTTCTTTGGGGGAGAAGGGAAAAAAAAAGCCAAAGATTTATTTTGCAGCCACACCCCCGCCTCCTTTGGAAGAGAAAAACCAACCAACAAGTTGTGAATGAAGTGTCTGCAGGCCGGCTCCCACCAAGCCAGCCTGAGAAATTCCCGAGCAGAGAGACGAGGGGCAGTGGCTCAGAGGGGACGCTCAGGGCGTCCACGGGGAATCTCTGCAGCCCCGGGGCTGGGGCGGCGGGCTGAGTGCTGCAGGCCGGGAACCTGGTCCGGGGTAGAGCGGCCCAACCAGGTGGGACCGGCCGCTGAAGGCCCTGGGGGCGATGGCGTCTGGGCCTCGGTGCCAGGCTCTGGGGAGAAGCAACAAGCTGCAGCTCTAGGGAGAGTGCAGGCTTGTTCGCGTGCCCACCGAGGCATCGGCATCGCCGTCGGGGAGGGGGCGAGTGTGCCCAGCTCCCTCCTGCCAGACTTTTCCCTTGGAACTGGGAAACAGCGCGGCTTCCCCAAAGTGTCCCCAAGAGACAAGGACGCTGTGTCCAGGGCTTCCGTGCGAAAGGGGCAGGCTCCCCAGCACGGCCTTCCCGCAGTCTCTCTGGACTTGTCCCACGTGGACTCACCTAGAGCAGCTTTGAGGAAGTAGAAGCAAAGAGCTCGTGCCCGCCTCCCGCCGCTGCCACTGTACAGATGTGGACATCAAGGCTCGGCGGGGGGACGGGGCCAGCCCACTGACCAACGGAGTCGCCAGCTGGTCTGGGGCTCCACCCTACCAACCATCGTTCTGAGTCACAAGCCCGAGATACACAGGTAGTATTTGAAGATGGAAAGCCTGCAATTTCAGCATCACCTGTTCACCACTGTCTTTACTTTTTATTGCGGTGTAGCTGACTGACAACGTCGTGTCAGTTTCTGGTCTACAGCAAAGAGGTCCAGTTACATATTTATACAGCAAAGAGGTCCAGTTTATATTTATATTGCTGGGCTGTGCGGAGTCGCTCAGTCGTGTCTGACTCTAGATAGTCCAGGTTCGATCCCTGGGTGGGGAAGATCCCCTGGAGAAGGAAATGGCAACCCACTCCAGTATTCTTGCCTGGAGAATCTTATGGAGAGAGGAGCCTGGCGGGCTACAGTGCAGAGAGTCGCAAAGAATTGGACACAATGGAAGCAGCTTAGCAGGAGTGTATATAAATATATATATGGCATCTGGGCCTCAGTGCTAGGCTCCGGGGAGAAGATATATATATATTCTTTTTCAGACCCTTGGCCATCGTAAGTTATTGCATGATAATGAACATAGCTCCCTGTGCCATACAGCAGGCCCCTGTTGTTTATTTTATATATAGTAGTGTGTACACATCAATCCCAGTCTCCCAATTTATCACTCTCCACCCTTTCCCCCTTGGTGACCATGAGCTTGTTTTCTATACCTGTGACTCTCTGTTTTTGTAAATAGGTTCATTTGCCCCCCTTTTTTTTAAGTTTCCACACAGAAGCAATATCATAAAATATTCGTCTTTCTCTGACTCACTTTACTCGTTATGACAATCTTTAGGTCCACCCATGCCACTGCAAGTGGCGTTATCTGATTCTTTTGTATGTGGTTAGTCGCCCAGTCATGTCTGACTCTGTGCGGCCCCGTGGACTGTAGCCCGCCAGGCTCCTCTGTCCATGGGGATTCTCTAGGCGAGAATGGTGGAGTGGGTTGCCATGCCCTCCTCCAGGGCATCTTCCCAACCCAGGGATCGAATCCAGGTCTCCCGTATTGCAGGCAGATTCTTTAGCACCTGAGTCACCAGGAAAGCTCAAGAATCCTGGAATGAATAACCTATCCCTTCTCCAGGGGATCATCCCAACCCAAGAATGGAACCGGGGTCTCGTGCATTGAAGGCGAATTCTTTACCAGGTGAACTATCAGGGAAGCCCCATTCCTTTCTATGTCTGGCGAATTTTTTTATATGGTTTTGTACGAAGAGAGTTTGAATGTTAATAAACATCCACTTTAAGAAAAAAAAAAGTCACATCAGGGGCCACAGCACCCCCAGCCAGACTGATCGATCAGACTGATCGGATGGGGCTGGGGAGAATCCCCTTTCTCCAGTGTTCTCAGAAGGCCACCCACGTGACCTTGCATCTCGTGGTCCCAGCCGCAGCCCCGCAACCAGGAAGCTTTCAGAGAGAGTCTGGGAGGAGGAGGCGTGGGGGCAGAGCGCCCGGAGGGGACCCTTCCTAGCAGTTGGTTTCGGCTCCATTCACAGGCAGGCGGCTTGCTCTCGGGCTCCGCTGGCGGCCTGTTCCCATGCACCCTTGGCCTTCTCCCTGCAGGCGATCCAGGGCCTTTCCGGAAATGATTGCAATCAGCCCTGCCAGCCTGAGCACTACGGCAGAGCCCTGCCAGGGCCCGAATCACACACTGTCCTTGCATTCTATGAGTGAGCAAACCTGTGTGCTTTCTATAAACGTCAGCATCCATCACCGGTGGGCATTCCCATCTCAGCCGTCCCGGGCTGCAGAGGCGGCTTCTTCCCCGAGGGGGGCCCAGGGCCCACTGCCTCTGTTTCTCCCAGGCCCTGGGGAGCTGCCTGCTGGGCTGTTCCCGGGCTCAGCAGAGAGGGCTCTCACTCAGGGGCTCAGCCCCAAAGAGGCACAGCTCACCTCTCCAGGGGCCACCTGGGAAGAGGTCCAGGTGAGGCTCAGAGCATCCTTCTAAGCTGTCCGCCTCGGAGCTCCAGGTCTCCCGGGCCCCGGCGGGCACAGCGCACGCAGAGAGGCGCCGGCAGCACTGGCTGTTTGTGTAAAAGCTCGTGTCCACTTAACTAACAAGTAATCATTAATATTACCCCTGGCCCACGTACCCAACTGTTAAACTGACACTAATGAAATGAGTCGCAGGTACCAGAACCAATATTAAAACCCAGCCTGAGCTGTTAATTTAAATGACCCAGGCTGATTTATACATCGTGCTTTGCATTTAACCAGGAAGGAAGGTATTTCATATCAAAATGCACGGACATTTCTTCCTCCCTGGCTTTATTATTTCTTTATTATACCTGCCTGCCCCAGCTGGATCCAAACACACCACACTGAAAGGCCCCAGCCTTAATCACTGGCATCACAGTTTTGCCTTCTTGTTTACAAGAGATTCCCAATGGAGGGGAAAATCTAGAGTTGAAAAAAATGCGGCACATGTAATTTTGGAATCTGCTGTGATGAGCAGGCTATGGAATGGGGAGGGATAAGTTAGGAGTTAGGGATTAACACACACACAGCTACTATATACATGGGCTTCCCAAGGGGCTCAGTGGTAAAAGAATCTGCCTGCCAATACAGGAGCTGCAAGACACTCAGCCTCAATCCCTGGGTCAGGAAGATCCCCTGGAGGAGGAAATGGCTACCCACTCCGGTATTCTTGCCTGGGAAATCCCATGGACAGAGGAGACTGACGGGCTACAATCCACGGGGTCACAAAGAGTTGGGCAAAACCTACTCACTGCTATATATAAACTAGGTCGTCAACAAAGGGAACTCTACTAAATACTCTGTAATGACCTATATGGGAAAAGACTCTCGAAAAGAGTGGGAGTATGTTTATGTATAACTGATTCACTTTGCTATTCACCTGAAACCAACACGACATTGTAAGTCAGCTATATCCCAATATCAAATAAAAATGAAATTAAAAAAACAGCCTGAGTCTTCATTCTGATTAAACATAAATGTGTAGGGGTGGGAGCCCATTTGGGGAGGGGGTCTCCCCGAGGGGGAGGGTCTGACTCAGCAGGTGTTACTTCTTCATCTTAACCTCTTTGAGGCTGGCCTCTGGGAGGCAGGAGAAAGTCAGAATCCAGAAGCGAGTTGGGGAAACCCTGCCAAGGATGGCTGCCCGCTTCCGCCCTTCCTTCTCCCCGAACATCCCGGGATCGGAGTTCTCCCTTAATTTAGAAGCAAGTGACACATTCATCCCACAGAACACCGCTCTCCTGCCAGCCAGCCTCCCTTTCCCCCGGGCCCCACCCCTGGCCTCAGGGACACAGCCCATTCTGCACAGCCAAGACAGTCATCAGCCTCCATCATCTCCCCGTGAGTCACAGGCTCGGTGTGGGTGGGCAGCCGCCAGGAGAAACAGAGCTGACGGAGGTAGCTGTGGTTCTCAGGCAGGGCACACGAGGGCCACACCAGCAGCCTGGGTGGCCGCGGGCCCGGAGGCGCCTCCGTGACGGAGCGCATGCGCCCTTGGGGTTAGGCCGCTATTGGGCACATCCTTCTGGAGACCGGAGAAGCTGGTGCCTCCATGGCCAGAGCTGAGGATGCGGGCTGGGCAGCTGAGAGCTGGGTGGGCAGATAGCATCTCCTCCTTGTAGCCACCTGCTGAAGACCAGGGGCATGAACGCCAGGGCTCAGGTAAAGAGCCACCCAGCCACGGAATAAGCGGAGGCAGCCCGGGATGGAAGAGCGAGCTCGCACTCCAGGCCTTGCAGACACACCTGCCCCCACCCACCGAGTCGCTCCAGTCTGCACGGAGCTGCCTCCTTGACGACTAAGGTTCCAGCTTCTCCTTGCTTGATTCTCCTTTTAATTCACGACTTGGTTTTGATTACCAGATCTATCACGTGTTAGCTGTGTGGCCTTGGGCAACTTATTTACCCTATCTGAGCTTCACTTAAGTACATCCGTGCAACAGGTGTGATTAACAACTACACCACTCACATGGAAAGGTAACGTGATGGTACATTTAATGCCCCCTGCCCCGTGTCTGTGGGTGCTCACTGGCTCTGTTGTGTCCGACGCTTTGCGACCCCGTGGACTGGAGCCCACCAGGCTCCTCTGTCCACGGGATTTCTCAGGCAAGAATCCTGGAGTGGGTTGCCAAGTGCCTGGCAAGTGGTAAATGCTGGACAAACATTTTCACCTTCCTTATCCTTCCAACCGGGTGATCTGAATGTCACCTCTGGAAGGAAGGTGCTCTTTCCTGGGCACCCAACTTTCTGCCCTGGGCGGCTCCGTGTCCTGGGGTTTACTCTGCTTACACCAGCTCCCTCTGGGGCCAGGGGACACGGGTGGCAGGAGCTGCCGGCTGCTGGGCGGCCCCGGGGCAAGCTGAGAGTCCGCCCCAGAGCCGGCTCTCAGCAGGCCCATTTCCACCTGGACAGCCAGGGCCCGGGGGAGACCACGCCCTCAGGTGTCACTTTCAAGTTCAGTGCTCCCCCTTCCTCCCTGCCCCGCCCGGCCTGCTCCCGCGGAAGCTCTCAGACAACCCGCTGCCTCCGTCAGGCCCCGACTCGTCTGGCTGGCTTGCCTGGGTCCCGAGGCTTATCCAAACATCTTCATGGCTTTTCATAAATTCAATCCGTCCTTATCAGCTGCACCATCAAGAGGAAGGGCAGGAGGGGCTTGTGACTGAAGCAGGGGGGAAGACAAGCTCTAATTAGCCTCCCTGCTCTGCGGGGTCACCCGCAGTTCAATCACTCCGGCTTCACGTGGCCCGGATCACGTCGTATCGCGGGCATCGTTGGCGACTCTCCTCTGCCCCCTGCACACAGGGTCCCGCCCTCCCTCTCTCCTCTGGGCCGGAAAGCCGTGAATGGAAGTCAGTTGGCTTGATCCCCTCTGACTGGCACTTTTGTGAAAGCAGCTTAGTCACCTCTATGGGCGCGCCTCTGATCCACCGGTCCCTGTATAAACTGCAATCCCCGGACCCCGACCTCATTCCTTGGAGCTCGCCCACCCTGCAGAGAGCACCTGTTATTGGGATGTAGAGTGCTCAGCCAGTCTTCCATCCAGACTCCAGGACAACCAGCTGAAAAGAGCACTGGCCTCAGGGAGGGCTCATGGAGACCCTGCATCCCGTCACCATTCGGCTCTGAACTTGCGGAAAGTTTCCTTGTCATTAAAAAAAAAGAGTGAGGATGACAATACCTTTCCATTGCTACGAGCCCTGAGTCAGAATGTATGCAAGAAGGCTTCCTGATGCCCTAAATTCTAAACAAATGACACATATTCCTAATTATCCAGCCCACGGGACGTACCGGTAACACATTGCCACAAATAGGCTCAGAGGCTGCTCTTGGCATTTTTGGTCAGTTCTGCCATTCCTGGAGCCTAGCTTCTTCCATGAAGACCTTGACTTAGATTGAGCATCTTCCTGATAGGGTTTGAAACCCAGGGGTCATGTTTCACGGTGTCAGGCACTTCTAGATGTCGATCCTTCCCGCACATTTGGTTTGGTCACTGGAAGGCTGTCTGGGAGACCTAACGTGAGTTCCCAGACCCCTGCCTCAAATTCCCAAGATAAAGAAAACAATTTGTTCAATAATCAGCATTTTTGAGAACCCTTCTCTTTATGAAGCTGTGAGCTGGTCCCCGGAAAATGTCCTTGACTTCTTCATGGCTGCCCAGAAGGATGATGGGCGAATGAGACCATAAGACTTATGGTTCAGACTGGAACACCCTTGAATAGTGGATGTGAGCTATTCGTAACTACGCTGGGAAGACCAGTTTAAACTGGAACTGTCTTGGGTAGATGGGGAGTATGGTTACGGATGTTCCAAATCTTGGGGGAGAGGGGAGCAGAGGCAGCTTGTCAACAGAATTTGAAAAGCAGATGCTGGGACTTTCCTGGTGGTCCAGTGGGTAGAATCCACCTGGCAATGCAGGACATGTGGGTTCGATCCCTGGTCTAAGATCCCACATGTCACAGGGCAACTGAGCCTTGAGCCTCAACTCCTGAGCCTGCATGCCACAGTGCAAAGATTCTGCATCATGCAACTAAGACACCGCCAAAGAAATAAATTTTATTTTCTTTAGAAAAAAATAGATAAATAAAAAAGCAGATGTCGAAGGGGCTAAATGAATGAATGCTTTGGTCACCGTGTTCTCGGGGAGAGATGGAAACGCCCCTTCTCTAACCTGATTCATTCAGAGTCTCCCCGGGGAATAAGCCCTGCACGCCCCCATGCCCAGGGCAGCGCCTGGCACATTAACATGCAGTACGTGTTGGCCGGCCCGAGCTCCAGGGAGAAGGCAAATCTCAGAAAAGAGACACAAGCCTAGATTCCCCGCGAGGTCCCAGCCCGAGCATTTATGATTATGATTATAACTGGCATGTGTGCGGTAACCAGGCCTTCCGAGCACATTCTCATGCATTTTCCCTTTTGATCTGAAGCAGATAATGCAGAGCGGAGCATGCGTCTGAAAGGCCACCCTGTTGAACAGCACACTGGCTGAGCAAGAACAAAGACCATAAATGAAGAAGGATGTTTGCACTCTGCTTCCCGCTTGCCAGAAAACAGGAAGCTTCAGCGGCCGGCCCTGCCGAGGTCTCCACCTCTTCCTCACCCCAAAGCTACATGGCCTCAGAGGCTTCCCTTTTATGACTTTTTTTTTTTAATACAGCAAATCTCTTCCAAGACACTTTTTTCCCCCATCTCACTTGGTTGCCCTGAGAAGCAGCCGTGTCTGTTCTGAAGAGTCGGTGGGGGAATAAGGATGGCTGATGGCCACCCCCTTTCCTCTCGTGTAACCCCACCTACAACCTCTGCAGACCTCACCTGCCACAAGCACTTTCAAGGAGAAGTTGTCACCTGCGGGGAATGCCTGCGGCTGACCCAGTTGAAACAGCTGGGCAGACTCCCAGGACGGATGACCTGGAAGAAGTCAGAGTTGTCAGATGGTGGAGGTAGGCTTTCCTGCAGATGACAAGGATTGCGAAATGGCGAGAATGACTGGTCATGAGGATGGAATTCAGTGACACCGAGAGGAGCAGAGGAGAGCTCTTTCGCTCACAGAGAGGACCCAGGGATGAGCCAGCTAGGAGCCCTGGGGCTGGATGTGGCGAGTGCAGGAATGAGAGCGGGAGGTGACGTGGACACAGAGCAGGCAGAATGCGGTCCAGACTGGCCTCCCGGGTTTCTGTGCTGCAGCCTCAACAGCCTCTGACTCTCAAGTCTCCTGTTCTTAAAATCTAAACACGGGCAAGAGAGTAGATCGCTGAATCAGTCAGTTTCTCCAGAGAAACAGAAGCAACAGGAGAGATACATAGGTGATAGACAGATACATCGATAGATAAATAGACATATATATGTTCATAGATACGGGCATGCTGTAGATACAGCAATAGATACATAGATAGATGTATACATACATTCATACATAGATACATAGGTAGATACAGAGATATTAAAATGACATTTGTCTTAAGGAATTGGCTCATGCAACTTCGATAGGAGCTGACAAGTCTGAAACCCACTGGTCAGACAAGCAGCCTGGAAATCAAGTAGGGGTTGAGGCTTCGGTCCTGAGACTGAGTTTCTTCTCTGAGAAACCTGTTTTTGCTGTGAAGGCCCTCAGCTGGTGGGATTTGGGCCCACCCACACTGTCAAGACTGATCTGCTTTCCTTACAGTCAGATGACGGTCAGTATTGACCACATCCACAAGATACATTTGCAGCAACATCCAGTTTAGTATTTGATTAAATACTAGAGCCTGATCAAGGTGACACAGAAAAGTTACCATCACAAGGTCACCCATGAGAAGCTCTAAAGCCATTTTTAGGCTCTGCCATCATCCTGTATGAGAACCTGAAAGTCTACCCTCAAGTGGCAGCTTGTTGGTGGCAGGAGAAAAGGTACCATAGTCACTTCTAAATCACCAGCCCACTTCGCACGGTTCTAGTGTGAGGAGGTGCCCATTAATGCCTCTTGAGTTGGACAGAATTAAAATGAGGAAAGAAACTCAGTGTCTCAAAAAGGTCACGGACCAGAGAATCAGAAGACCTAGGTTCAAATTCTAATTTTACCATCAGTCGGTGGCGGTCCTACAGGCGGGTCGTTTTTACTCTCTGCATCTCAGTAAGATGCATACACATTGAATAGAATGTTCTTCAATCCCCATCAGTCATTGTCCCTTGCAAGTCCTTGAGGACACGCAGTTTACTTAACGCCTTCAGGGGCACATGTGCTTCGAAAACCCGACAGAGACATTAGCAAATTCAAGAAGTAGATAGATGATCGATAGAGAGATAGAGATAGTCTGTAATTAAGTATGTGAAGCCGCTCAGTCGTGTCTGACTCTTTGCAACCCCGTGGACAGTAGCCTACCGGGCTCCTTCATCCATGGGATTTTTCAGGCAAGAATACTGGAGTGGGTTGCCATTTCCTTCTCCAGGAGATTTTCCTGACCTAGGGATTGAACCCAGGTCTCCCGCATTGCAGGCAGACTCTTTACTGTTTGAGCCACAGAGGATAGTAATTAAGTATATCAAGTAGAAAATAAAAGTAGATAAGTAGATAAAAGGGGATTTGCCACCCACATGTTTTAAAGTTTGGACCTTCCCCTTTCATTTGTCCATCTTCTCTGCTCCCCAGATTCTCCGAAGTTTAGCTTATGCCTAAGGAATGTGAAAGCAGAGTTCAGTGAATGCCGTTGCAATATTTAAATTCTTCCCTTTAGCTTTCAGTTACTGTGTCACTTGGGGTCTTGGCAGGAAATGCACCGACTCACTCAAATTAGGTAACTGAAGGCCAGTTAGTAAAGGGATCGGTTTACAAGGTGTGGGCAGGTGCAGGAAGTGCTGAGGGGAGCACCGTCCAGAGGGGCCCAGCGGCTGCCAGTGGGGACAGGGGACAGGGTGGGGAGGGGCTGAGACCACCCCCTCCCTCTCGCCCGTCTTACAGCAAAACCCACCATGGCCCAGAGGCACCTGGGAACCAGAGGCACAGAGAGACTGTTGATGCAGCTTGGACACTGAGCTGTGGGGCTGGAGAAGACCTCAGAGTGCCTCGGACTGCAAGGAGATCCAACCAGCCCGTCCTGAAGGAGACCAGTCCTGAATATGCACCAGAAGGACGGATGCTGAAGCTGAAGCTCCAATACTTTGGTCACCTGATTCGAAGAGTCACCTCATTGGAAAAGACCCTCATGCTGGGAGGGATTGAGGGCAGGAGGAGAAGGGGGCGGCAGAGGATGAGACAGTTGGATGGCATCACTGACTCAACGAACATCAGTTTGAGCAAGCTCCAGGAGATGATGAAGGACGGGGAGGCCTGGTGTGCTGCAGTCCATGGGGTCTCAGAGAGCTGGACACAATTGAGGAATGGACAACGGCAACCAATACAGGTTGTATGTGTGGGCACAGTTAATCCTGGGCACCAGGGGGAAGCTGGGGAGGGGGCGAGTGGGAGAAGCCCACAGGCATGGTTGTCTATTCCAGTGAGGGGTGACTCACAAAATCCCGGTTAGATTTTTAGCTCGGGCATCACACGTCCGTTTGGATGAAGATTACCAACTAGTCTTTCCTTTACTTTCGGCTCCATCACTAATTGGTTCTGTACCATTGGGCACCCCCTCCACCCCAGTCTGGGCCCCCTAATTTCTTGATCTGTCAGATGAAAGTGTGGACCTAATTATTTCCTAGGTGCCTTCTGGCTCTGACTTCCACAACTACTTCCATGACTGTGAGTCTAGACTTCCATCCGAGCCTTGATTCCCTTCTTATGGCTCGTAACTATTAGGGGCAGCTCTCAGCTCACTGGCAGTAAGGAAACAGCCCACACGGATGAACTAGGGTAGGCCATGCGTCTGTGTGGGTCTCCAGGAAGCCATTGCCTCTTGCGGGCTTCCCAGGGGGCTCAGTGGTAAAGAATCTACTGACAGGGCAGGAGACGCGAGTTAAATCCCTGGGTCAAGAAGATTCTCAGGAGAAGGAAATGAAAACCCGCTCTAGTTCCCTTGCCTGGGAAATCCCGTGGACAGGGGAACATGGTGGGCTCCAGCCCATGGGGTCACAACAGAGTGGGGCTTAGTCATTAAACAACAACAACTGCCTCTTCTACTTGGGACAGAGAAGGTGAAACAGCTTTGCCAAAGTGGACCAACCCTGAACCCTTCCCGTCCGTGCTCCCCACCGGAGAGGCCCAGCGACAGGAGGTGCAAGCCAGACTGCTGAATCCACGGGTGGTATTACTGATTCGTCACTTCCAGACAAGAGGCAGGTCACCAGGTAAAGGCAGAAACAGGTGATGAAGACCTTCACCTAGTTCAACGCCCCCTTTCGCCTCTATGCCCTGATCAGCCCCCAACCCTATGAGTCAAAACACAGACAGTTTGATTCCAAGGAAGGTTGCTAAGAATCCTCATTTCTCAACCAGAGACGCGTGTACAAGGAATGCAGTATGCGGTGCACGTTAATCTGCGCCCCTGTATACCATGGAAACAGGAGGATGGGTTTGCATACAAGTGACCCCACTGCGGTTTGGCCTTGCCCTTCCGGGCTTAAGGCTCTTAGCTCTCCTCTCTCACCAAGACAGAGATTCCTTTGAAATTCCAGCATCTCCTTTGTCTCCAGAACATGCAAGGCTCTTGGCAGTGACCTTGGGCTTCCCCGGTGGCTCAGACAGTAAAGAAGCTGCCTGCAGTGCAGGAGACCTGGGTTTGATCCCTGGGTCGGGAAGATCCCCTGGAGAAGGCAATACCCACTCGGTATTCTTGCCTGGAGAGTCCCATGGACAGAGGAGCCTGGTGGGCTACAGTCCATAGGATTGCGAAGAGTTGGACACAGCTGAGCGACTAACAGACTAACACTCTGAACCAAGAGTACACAAAAGCTGAGACATCATCTAACCAGCACGCACAACCCAGCTTTAAGTTCTGAAGAAGCCGCAATTGAGATCACAATGGCTTAAAAAGATCCCTCCCCACCGTCTCTCCTACAGACTTTCAGTTTCAGTATACGGTGAGTTCACTCAAAGGCAAGCGTTTTATCCTGTATTTCCTTCTAAAGTGTTACACTTCTACTGGGTAGACACCCAGAACAATGAGACATGGAACGGAGCCAATCAGCTGAGGAAATTGATACTGAAAAAGGAAACACGTCTTACCGGTGAGAGGCTCTCAGGCATGAAATAAGTCCCCCAGCAATGCAGGGCATTGCTGGAGATTGAGTCACACTGCGTTAGGTCTGAGCCAAGATGAGGTGCTCGGTTACCCATCTTCCCAGGTATTAGAGCTGAGAAAGAATGGGTAAAATGGTCTGAGTAATTCTTCGCCTGTGTTGACTTGATTTTTGTTTTCAGGTGTTGTCTGAATGTCCTGTGTATTCTCAGCCTTAAATATTCAGGACTGCAGAAATGAGAATGGCCCTCTCATCCGTGGACTTCCTAGGGAAAAAAAAGATATCAAACAGTAATTGATCATGGGTTTTCCTGGTGGCTCAGATGGTAAAGAATCCACTTACAAGGCAGGAGACCCAGGTTCGATCCCTGGGTTGGGAAGATCCCTCAGAGGAAGACCTGGCTACAGTCGAGATGGTTGCAAAGAGTCAGACATGACTGAGCGACTAACACTTTCACTGTTGTTGAATCTACTGCCTTAGAGAACAGATAATAATGGCAAAAATTCAGCAAGTAATCAACTCTTGTTCTTGAGTTTCAAAGAAGGCTTTGGAAACCTACAGCAAATACAACACGTATGTGCTCCCCAGGGGGAAAGCCTTCCCTGCGCTGGGAGAGCCGAGGGGGCAGACACCAAGCAGAGAGAGAGGCAGGATCCTGCGAACGGAGGAGGGAGGGCTGCCAGGAGTCTCGGAGCAGGAGCTGGAAGCGTGCGGCCCTGGAGGGTCTCTGGATGGGAACCACAGACAACCCGGCAGTGACCAGGGCGGATGGATGACCAGTGACTTCTCGGTATATTGTTGTTGCAGATCTCCGGGGAATCTGGTGTAGACAAATGACACAGAAACCCCACACCTCCCAGCCCCCAAGGCCCCCTGCCCCATCCTTTGAAATCTGATGTGACTCCAAAGGGTAAGGGCTGGGGACCTTGAGATGCCCTGGTGGAGTTATAAGAGAACCGAGCTGGAGTTCTGGGATTTCTGAGCTTGTAAACAGAGAGTCACGCCTGCCCTCGGGGCCAGGAGTTCCCCCAGAGCAGACCCTGCCCTCTCTCCTCTCAGCACACAGAGCTCACACCATGCCCTCCTCGTTCCAAAAGCCTCGAGCACCTTCCCCGTGGGCATCGCTGCCTCCCAGGAAGACTCCCTCATGTGCATGCATGCTGCATCCGGACAGGGGCTGCCCTGTGGGACCAGCTCCCTTGGAATCTTGGGCTTCTGGATGCCCCATAGACGGACAGCAGCTCCCAGGACGAGCCCATCCCAACCCGAATCCCTGGCGGAGGAAAATGCTGGGGCAGGAGGGAGGCTCAGCCAGGAAAGGACACTCCCCGCCACCCACCCGGGCTCTGGGAACACCGTATCTGAGGTTTGTTTGGCCACCCAAGGTGCTGGGCTCTGCCAGACCCGATAACCATTCCGGTCTGACAGGCACCCACGGCCCCCTGGAATGTGCCTTTGGCCCACCTGGTAGCTCTGTTTTCCTTTTCCTCCAAGATCCCCTGGGCTGCTGTTTTCCCCTCATCAACCTGCCTGCCCCACCCCTCCAACTGACACAGCAGGCTCGAGAGTTGTCACCCAGCCAACCCACAAGAGGCAGGGACAGTACACCCCACCATAGTGACGTTTTCAGCTTTTAAAATCTTGGAAGCGAGCCGTCTCTGGCAGGCCAGCGGTTAAGACTCCATGGGTCCAGTGCACGGGTGTGGGTTCGATTGCTGGTCAAGGAACTAAGATCCTATATGCCACAGGGGTAGCCTTAAAAAAAAACAAAAAAAAAAAAACTATAAAATAAATGGGGCTTCCCCAGTGACCAGCATGTAAAGAATCTGCCTGCAGTGTAGGAGAAGCAGGAGGTGGGGGTTCGATCCCTGGGTCAGGAAGATCCCCATGGCAACCTACTCCAGTGTTCTTGCCTGGAGAATCCCATGGACAGAGGAGCCTGGCAGGTTATAGTCCATGGGGTCACAAAGAGTGAGACATGACTGAGCGACTTACGCTTTCACTTCCTCCTTCCCCAAAACACACATTTGTCTTTCCACGATATTGTGTGAGCACCCGTGATGCTCTGTTAGGAAATGGGGCCCAGGGGCAAGAAGATCTACAAGATCCTTGCTCCTGGGAAAGTGCGTGGTGGCCCACCCCATAGGGCAAACCCAGCGACGAGCCGCCCAGGTCCCCCTCTGAGGAAGGACTCCCTGCCTGGCCAAGAGGGACAGCCTCAACCACTGGAGTCTCGAAGAGCCTCTTCAGATTTCAAGCTGAGGTCACGCTCTTCCTGGGGCAGCCCTGGTCAACGGCTGAGCAGGGCGATGAGCAAGGACGAAACTGCGGCCACCCCCAGGGTTCCTCCAATGGGCAGCCACTGCTCTGGAGCCTCGTACAGACCGCAGAGACTTCTTGGACCCTCACACACCAACGATCCCTCCCGCCCAAGCCTGCTTCCTCCCCTTCCTTCTCTCGGGGTTGCCCTCATCGCAGAATCTGCTTCCTGGAGAACCCGTCTCCCACTTGAGGGACGTGCACATCAGGGCGAATGCAGGTCAGGACCTGTGCCGTGGACAGAACCAGGCGGGAGGATAGGGCTTGACTCGGTATCACAGGACAAGGTGGGCGCCGTGTCGGGCGCACCCACCTTCTCTGAGCAGGTGATGGTAGAGATGAGACGGGCAGCAGCCAGCCACGCCCAGGAGGTCGGGGAAGGGAGGCCAGGCGGCGCGGGAGGAAGAAGCGTGTCAGAGGGAGAGAAACGGGGACCGTGGCTGGAGTGCAGTGGTGAGCGAGGGGAGCCCACGAGTGAAGGACAGGGGAGTCACAGTCTCACCCGCAAGCGTTCTTGCCCCTCCACGACCAATAGAAATCGATCAGAGGCCAGACAAGAAATTCAGGCAAGGCTTGTTGGGGGCCCCGCTGCAGCAGGAGGGAAGGAGAACAAGTAACAGGTTCCCTGACTCACTCTCTGGGGTCGGGTGAGCTGGTTCCTTACACGGGTGTGGGCAGGGGAGGGTCCGGGGGTCGGGTTGCAGGGGGTTTAGGCGGTTTGCCCACCTCTTACTGGTGCACTGTGCAGGGGGCTTGCACAGTAACTTGCTTTTGCTCCAACCCCCTGCTTTTTGCTCCAGGCTCCTCACAGGTGGCAGCTGGGGTTTTCAGTCTCTTTTACCTTTTGGATCCAGACTTTGACAACCTGCACATGCATGCAGTTATTTTTAGTTCCATGCAGTTTGTGTTACTACTTGGCTGCTCGAGGAGAGGTGTGTCCAGGTGCAAGCGCTGCAGCGAAGGGTCCCAGGCCGAGCCTGTCCCGGGAAGACGGGCCGATCGCACCCTACGCTGACTCAAATGATGGCAGCCCTGTGTGTGCCGTGGTCCCCTGGGCAAACCCAGATGCGACGAAGCCACAAAACACGGCAATAAATTGTAATTGAAACAGAACTCGGGAGGTATTAGCAAGAGCTGCCTCCCCCGTCTGGGCTGTGCCCAAAATGAGCCGGGCTGGGGTGAGGGGCGGAGAAGGGCCAGTTCCGGCCACTCAGAAAACCCTAACGGGAGGCAAGAGACTGACAGCCGTGTCGCCCTGCGAGTTCCCTCTCGAATTTGTTTTCAGAAGTGAATCACTCAGAAACCTCAGGATGTTATTCATAGCAAGTCATTCGCTTTCCTCCTCAGATGTGAGGATGACACATGGGTACATCACTCCTCCCTGAATGAGGGTGGCTTCTCTGGAGCCGAGCAGGGATGGGGGGGAAGCTGAGCGGGGATGGGGGGAGGGTGGTTTCCCTGGAGCCGAGTGGGGTTGGGGGGTAGGGGGCGGGATTTCCTGAGACGTGGAAGGTCCCCTCCCCTTACCAGGACATCTGGGACTCCAGAGAGCCTTCCCCCGAACCAGTGGTTCTCAGCTAGAGGCAGTTTTGTCTCTGGCCCTGTCTGGGGATATTTTGGTATCTACAATTTGGGGGGAGTAGGACTGGCATCTAATAGGTAGGAGCCTGTTATTATTCAGCTGCTATGTCATGCTCGACTCTTTGCAACCCCATGGACTGCAGCACACCAGGCTCTTCTGTCCTCCACTATCTCCTGGAGTTTGCTCAAATTTTTGTCCATTGAGTTGGTGATGCTATCTAACCATCTCATCCTCTGCCACCCCCTTCTCTATTGGCCAATCTTTCCCAGCATCAGGGTCTTTTCCTATGAGTCGGCCCTTGGTATCAGGTGGCCAAAATGAGCTTCAACTTCAGCATCAGGCCTTCCAATGAATATTCAGTGTTGATTTCCTTTAGGATTGACTGGTTTGATCTACTTGCTGTCCAAGGGACTCTCGAGAGTCTTCTCCAGCACCACAGTTGGAAAGCATCAATTTTTCAATGCTCAGCCTTCTTGATGGTCCAACTCTCACATCCATACGTGGCTACTAGAAAAACCATAGCTTTGACTATACGGACCTTCATCAGCAAAGTGATGTCTCTGCTTTTTAATATGCTGTTGAGGTTCGTCACAGCTTTCTGTCCAAGGAGCAAGCATCTTTTAATTTCATGGCTGCTAGAAGCCAGGGATGCTGCCCACCATGCTTCAGTGCACAGAAGAGGTGTGTCCAGGTGCAGCAAAGGATCCCCCCAACACACGCACACACAGGGTGATCTGATCCCAGATGCCCATAGTCTGGTGGATGAGGACGCCTACCTCCACGCAGGGTTCTCCAGGGCTCATTCCCAGACCAGCAGCTTGAGATTTACCTGGGAACCTTAGGAAGGCAAATCCCTGGGCCCCACCCCAGATCTTCTGAACTGTCTGATGCCCCTTCCTTCTTTCAGTGGTAGCAGAATGAGCCTCAGACAAGATCCTGTTAAGGAATCCGCAGTGTCAATCTGGAAGAGGTCGCCTCACCGTGTTGCCCCATCGGGGTCCCGAAATTAGAGCCAATAAAACTGGAAGCACTTCTGCCTTCTTCCTGGGTGACATGTCACGGTGTCAGGGGGAGGGGGTGCTCCCAGCAGCCAGCGGGTGGAGGCCAGAGATGCTGCTAAACCTCTGCAACATGCAGGATGGCCCCCACCGCAGAGAATGGTCCAGCCCCACAGGCCAACATGCCAAGTGGACGTGGAGGAACGCTGCCCTAACCTAGAGCCAAACCATGCATCTCTGAACCGAGAGGTGCTTTCAGGCAGGCGCCTTGAGATGAGAGCTTCCGGCTGTTTGATGGGGGCTTCCTCGGGGTCATGTGACTCTGTAAGCACGACCCCTGAATGCTTGCACTGTTGTACTTATCGTAATTCAAGTACCAAGAAGGAACTGCGGATCCCGCCCCCCATGCCGGCCATCTCCTAAGCCTGGCTGGGAGGGCCAACCAGGGTCGGGGGGTGGGTACAGACCCAGCAGGAGATGGTGGGGGTGGGTGAGATGACCCTCCCAAGGGAGGGCCTTTTCAGGCAAGCATTCCTATGATAATAGTAACGTGAAATGTGGCAGAGTGCTGCGTTTTAATTAATTCTGGTCCCTTTCAAGACCACAGTTATTATTATAAAAACACCGATAATACCAAACACATGCTGAATGTACACAGCCGGCTGCAGCCCTGGAGACCCTGGGACGTGCGAAGTCATATGTCATCGGGGCTGGTGAGAAGTCAGCAGGCCCTCCCCGGTGCCCTTGGAGACCCCGACACCCTTCTCCGCGGGCCTGCTCGCCTGTCTCACCAGCCGAACCCCTTCCCAGCCCGGCCGCTCTGCTCCCCGCACCGCTCAGCCCCCCTTCCCAGCTCCCCGCAGAATCCGCTAGGGCCCTCCAGAAATCCCAGTTTAATTATTTTATTGGGAAAGGTGGGGGGAAGGAGTCGAGAACAGGCTCATTCTCTCATTTTGGAAGAATGCTCCATTATCTGCCTCTGAGGCGCGTGAAACACCTCTCCGGGCTGTAGGCAGCCCTGAGTTATTACGTGAGACACCCAGGCGCCTGCGCCTGCCTCTTGCCCCGCGTCCCCCCGTCCGCCCACCCTGCTGGTCCGGGGTGCAGGCAACAAGGCCCCGCTTTCAGGTGGAGCCTGGGAAAGGCCCAGAACCCCAGGGCAGCGGGGCGTCGTTGAAACAGGCTGGAACCGGCCTGAGAACTGGTGCCTGGAAAACACTCCCCAAGCAGGGCACTGAGGCTGGACGGGACCCTGGAGCCTGTCTGAGTCCGTCTGTGCTCTTGTAAGAACCGTGTCTCTTGCATCCGTGGCCTCCTGCTCATCACTTCTGGTTCCCAGGAGCCTCCTGGAAGAGCTCAGCTCCAAGTCAAGCCTAGCCTAACCTAACCAGGAGGCTCCTTTGTAGCTAAAATAACTAGAGACTTCGTGGCCCGCAGGTGAGTTTACCACAGTCTCACTTAACATCCTCTACTCTTGGGCTGACAGAGCAGAGATGGTCAGCCCCGTAGGACAGGTGAGAAAAGTGATACCTAAAGAAGTGCAGGGCTTCCCAGGTGGCTCTGCGGGCATCCTGCCTATGCAGGAGCTGGAAGAGACACAGGTTCGATCCCTGGGTCGGGAAGATCCCCTGAAGGAGGGCATGGCAACCCGCTCCAGTGTTCTTGCCTGGGAAGCTCCGTGGACCTAGGAGCCTGGTGGGCTACAGTCCCTGGGGTCGCAAAGAGTCGGACATGGCTTAGCAACTAAGCAACAAGAGTGGGTCTCTACCATTCTCCAAATCAATGTCTTCAACGATGCCCGCATTGCACTTCCCCAGGGATCTCTCTGTTTCTCCTCAAATGTGATGCTCAGGATTAAACACACTCCTCTGGGCATGGCCTGCTCAGGCCAGGAGACCCTGCAGCCTCACCTTCGTGGGTCTGGACACCACATGTCCTTGAAGGCAGCCTACCAGGATTTTTAACATTTTTAGCAACAGACACACTGTTGGATCCAATTAGGCTTGTGGTCGACTGAAACCCCCAGATCTCTTTCAAGCGAACTGCTGCCAACGGGGTGTTCTCTAATCTCATGCTTGTGCTTCTGAATTTTGAAACCACATGAAATTGAACAGCAACAGTTGAAAGTCTTCCATCTTGCTGGGTTTGGCTGAGGACTTGGGTCTGTGGAGAGTATCAGGGACCTTAAAACCAGGCGTCCACTGCATCAGCTTCACTCCCAGTGTCATTGCAGGATTTTCCTGGTCTTTGGTCAGGTCACCGATAGAAATTTAGGATGGAGATCGATGGCATGACTGTAATTTGAAACGGGCCAATAGGTACTTGGGGTATGATTGTTGAACCATCTGGGAATCCACTGAACAAGACTATTACCCAGCTCACGTTTGCTCTTTTAACCAAGCAGTGAAGTCAGACGAAACCTCATTTATTTAGAGCTTGCTCTTGGAAAGTATCTAATTTCCCCCCATATATCATTCTTATTGACTTCAATACGCTATAAACCCTAGCTAATTCACAGTCGTAGTGAACTTATTATAAAGAGAATTCAAGCTGGAAGTTAGGTGCCCTGAATCCCAGGGCTTCCTACATCGTCAGGAATATCGTGTCCACCCAGGACACCAAGAGACAATCAAGGCACGTGGCCTTGAGAGAAACCAGTCCCGCTAACCTGGTGCCAACTGACTGTCAGTATAGCCTCTGAAATGCCCACACACTTTCCAGCCTGCAGCTTCCCGTCCATCAATACACCTCTCTGTCCGTCCAATTAAAAAGATGAGAAACGTGACTGCCAACTATGTGTTGAGTAAACACCTGGAGTCATTCACATGTGACTCATGTCACGAGAGCACGCATCACACGTGTGGCGGAGGGTTCTGGGGGGGTCTCCCACGACCCTGCCCATCAAGGGCCACCCCCCAGATCAGACTCGGGGAGGAAGGCTGGTCTGAGTGACCGTAACCTTCAGTTATGGGAAGTTGGCCGAGACAGGGATACTGGTGTTATTTCCAGCTAGAGCCCGTGGTCCAGAAAAGGAAGAGCCAAGAAGAGGTTCTCCGGAATCTGATAAGAACTCTCCCTAATTAACACACTGATTGTTTCCAAGCAGCTGTTTCCAAGTGCTTGAAAAGCTCATTTCCTCAACTAGACTGAAAACCTCCGCCTCTCCTTCAACTATTGTTGGAATCATGAATTCCCTGGACTCAAATTTTTATCATAGAAAGTTTAAAAGTAAATCTAAAACATGATGGAATTATTCTGAATTCTTAATGAATGAAATCCCTGATAATTACTTTTTTAAAAAATTCAGCTTTCAAGATCTTACTGGAGAATATGAGAAATTTATCCAAATTAATTTGGGGGTGGGCAGCTGAGCTTTGCACAGTATGTAGGGTCTTAGTTCCCTGAACAGGGATTGAAGCCAAGCCCCCTGCATTGGAAGCATGGAGTCCTAACCCCTGGATGGCAAGGGAAGCCCTGGGGTTTTTTTGTTTGTTTTTTAAACTCTAGAATCATGTATCTTTTGTTGATTTGTTTTAATGCTCGTATTTAACTAGGCAGCTTTCTGTGTAGGAGTCAGGCACTGGACTATGTGCTTTCATTTATTATCTTAGTTTATCTTGTCAAAACCATCATATGAAACATTGAGAGCAAATTAACCCCATTAACAGATGGAGCTAGTGAGGCTTGGATCAGTCACACAGAGAGTGACACTTGGCCAGGAATCGAACTTAAGCTCTGGCTCCAATAAGACTTCCCTTTTTTAAAGCAATAGAGAAGGCTGAGCACAGAAGAACTGATGCTTTCAAATTGTGGTACTGTGGAGAAAACTCTTGAGAGTCCCTTGGACTGCAAGGAGAGCAAACCAGTCCATCCTAAAGGAAATCAACCCTGAATATTCATTGGAAGGACGGATGCTGAAGCTCCAATACTTTGGCTACCTGATGTGAACAGCCAACTCTTTGGAAAAGACCCTGCTGCTGGCAAAGATTGAAGGCAAAAGGAAGAGCGGGTGGCAGAGGATAAGATGGTTAGAGAGCCTCACAGACGCAATGGACAAGAACTGGAGCAAATTCCGGGAGACACTGGAGGACAAGGGAGCCTGGCGTGCAGCAGTCCATGGGTTGCAGAGCTGGACACGACTGAACAATAACCACGAGCACAGTGACGAAAGCCTACAGGCTTTTCATGGGGCCGTGAAAATATCTGAAAGAAAGGAGTAAGAAAAAAAAACACCACTGGCTTCAGAATATAAAAAACTACAAAACTTATCTTCTCCAAATGTTTATAGTTAAGTGTCTACAAAATCACAGTTAACTGGCCAATGGTGATTTAACTCAGTTCTCAAATAGTTATTAATGAATACAATAAAGTTTAAATCACAAGAATGAATCTTATTTTCTGACATCTCTAGGTTAAAAAAAAATCATAATGCTCTCCCCATCTTTTTTATCCCCATGAAATTATATGTAATGCAATGTATGGGTGCATTTCAACTCTCTTGATGCAGGGTGGAGTCTCCAAGAGCAAGAAAGCTTGGGGACTGCTGAGATCTGACATCGTTTGTGGATTTGAGAGTCTTGCCTTATAATCCCATTGCTATACTACATTTCGTGTCTAAGTTCATACCCCGCAGCCCTTGATGACACATAAGCCAGTTGTTATTGTTCATTTTAACATTCATTCAATCATCCACTTTTTCAATATTTTGGCTTATAGGGTACCATCAAGTCGAATGTATAGAATGATATTTCTTTATAAAATAGTCTAAATTAAGGATTTAAAGTACTGGAAAATTAAGGATTTGGGCTAAGTCAGAGGGCCCTGGGGAGAGAGTACAGTTGGATTAAGTGATATTTCAGGATGATGGGGGCAAGCGCAGAACAGTCTGGGAAATGAGAAAGTCAACTCGTTCAGCAGTCACCTGGCCTCGGTCAAACGGACCACTTTGCGCCTGGGCATATGGACCAGGCTTTTTCCAGGGGAGGAGCCGGGAGAGTAGAAGGCACAGAAAGTTTGCCAAGCTCCACATCCACCCATTTTTTGCAGAGAAATCACATGCCATGTCACCGGTCACAAGAGCCCCAACTTCCTGGAAACAGCATCCAGGCCAGACGTCCGAGACACTGGTCAGGCTGCCAGGAGACTCTGCCTCTCACGAGGCTTTTGTCTCCGTCAGGAGCCAAGACAAACCGGCAAAACCAACTTCTTGATTTAGAGAAGGTTCCAGAGACCCCAGCTAGAGGTGATGGCGGGGGAGGTGGGGGTAGGGTGCTGTCAGGACTGAGCTCCCATGAGCCCGGCCAACCCCTGCCCGAAACAAACAGCAGGAGCACCTGGCACTCTTCAGAGTGTTTTCTTTGGGAGATGCTCGTGAATGTCTATCCTCTGACATAGCTGCCGTGCCCGCACTGGAAGCCACGAGGCAGAATGCTTCCATTGCAATCGACAGGTGAGGTTCAGATCACTGAAGCCACTCCCCCAAAGCCACCTCGTGAAGCGGGGCCCCTGGACCCAAGGGTCGTGTTTTGGGGGCTACGGTCAATGGCTACCACCAATGGGCTGAGCCTCCCAAGAGAGACAGCCAATTGTCCGGGACAGGATACAGAAAACACAAAAGCAGAAACAAAACCTGGAGACACAGGCCTGCTGGCCAAGGGCCTCAAATTAGCCCAGCTCTTGATTCCAAAATGATGTTTGTGCATCTAAGACCTGGTAGCTGAAACTAGTCATCTCGCTTTGGCCTTTGGGAGGAGGAGGCCGGCCGGCCTGGAAGGGGTGGTCTCCCCACACCACCTGTCCGCCCTCCCGCTCCCACCCACCTCGTTCCTGTCCTGCTGGGCCTGTGAGCACAGCTGCCTTCCCGGTAGACTAAACCCATTCTCTCCACACTTTCGAAACCGGACATCTGGCCTTCCATGTGGTTTCTGCTGCTACGTCAGCTGCTCTTGGCAGCATCTCTTAGAGCAAGACTGCTGCGTGCTCTGCCCACCTGCAAGGCTTCCCGCACAGGTAACACGTCTCCCAGATACTGACACCCAGGCAGCCCAGCACAGGACTCTGCCCACTAGGAAGGAGGTGAGCTTCTTGGGGCAATCTGGGTACCTGGTTCATCTCTGAAACCCCTGTCCTGTCCATCACGGTGACCTCTCCCCCTGACCTCCCCCATTTACCACTCCACAGGCATTTGTTGGGTTTCCCAGGTGGCGCTAGTAGTAAAGAACCCACCTACCAAGGCAGGAGATGTAAGAGATGCAGGTTTGATCCCTGAGTTGGGAAGATTCCCTGGAGAAGAGCATGGCAACCCACTCCAGTACTCTGGAGAATCCCACGGACAGAGGAGCCTGGTGGGCTACAGTCCACGGGGTCACAAAGAGGTGGACACGACAGAAACGACTTGGTACGTGCGTGCACATGCACACACACACACACACACACACGCACACACACAGGCATTCGTTGAGCTCCCCTGGAGAGCCAAGGCCTGGGTTACTCACCTGGGGTACAGTTTGGACCCAGGGGGAAAATTTGCTTAAACATGAATATTTCAGGGAAGGCTCCCTGGAGGAGGTGATGCTGGTGTTGTTGCTATTTAGTCACTAAGTCATGTTCGAATCTTTTTGACCCCATGGACCGTAGCCCACCAGGCTCCCCTGTCCATGTGATTTTCCAGGCAAGAACACTGGAGTGGGTTGCCATTTCTTTCTCCAGGGCAGCCTCCTGACCCAGGGATCGAATCCACGTCCCCTGCAATGGTGGGCAGGTTCTTCACCATCTGGGCCACCAGGGAAGACCCTGATGCTACAGTAGAGAATCATAAAACCCGGATCAGATCCTGTTTCAAATTAGAGCTCTGCTGGGTCATTTTGGGCCAGCCCAACCAGCAGAAGCGCTCCTCCACCTACAACAATCTCCTGGGAATACCACCAGGGTCTCCTGGGACCCCGCCCCCAAGTCAGTAGCTGGTCTGTCCTTCCTCCCAGTTGTTGACAAGATTTCTCTAGAACCTGGAAGCCAGGCAGCAGGGGCTGTTTTGATGAAGGCTTCCTCATGAAGGCAGTGGGGTGGCCCGAAGGGTGAACCTTCAGAAGTGGGCTACTCAGAACCCGTGGTGGTGGGAGATGAGGGCGCGCAGGTAAGCCTCCAGACCCCCGGAGAGGGGGTTCCGATTTGGCTTGGCTACCTTCCCCGGTGATGACACACAGCAGAGACCTCAGGGGTGGCCGTGTTATTCCAGACCACGGGTTTCTCTCCACGATCACGAGAAGCTCGGCTGTGTCTGAGCACAGGGACAAGAGACACCCTCAGCCGGCCGCCAGGAACCAGGCAGCTCCAAGCTGGAAGCCTGCCCCCATCCTGAGACTAACTGCAGGCCCCGCCTGGCTCCTCCCGCGGGAGGGGCAGATGCAGCCTGGTCTCGGGGTCCCTGTGGGGTCCTGTGGGATGGGGTCTGAACCCGGAGGGTCTGGGATAACCACGTGGGGATGGGTGGGTGCAAGGCACAGAACTGCTTGTGGGGAGGAGGAAGGACGTTTCAGAACAATCTATTCCTGGCCTGTTACATGTGCCAGGGGAAACTGAGGCTCGGAGGGGCTGAGCAACCTGCTCGCGGTCAACCAGCTCAGGTGACGGTGTGCGGAGGTTGGAGCCTGGTTCATCCGACTCCGACACCCCTGCTGTCAATCTGCACGATCTTGCCAGAAGAAAGCACCTCGTCTAAGCCACCGGCCCTCTTTCAGATGGTAAAGCTTTTCAAATTACCCTGAGGTCAGGGGGGAGGAGAAGGATGGGATGCGGGGGTCCAAGAGTCGGGCTCAACGAGGCAGTCATTTTGGCCGAGCTGGGCACGTTCGTGCAGGGTGGGGTGGGCGGGGGGCAGCCCAGGATGCATGCAGCATCCTGTTCACCAGGCTCTCTTCCCCACTGTCGGCTCAGAACACAGAGGGACCTCCCAGGGGACCTGGGGGCGTCCACCTGGAGACCCTGGCCCCAGGCTCCCTCTCCCACATCCTGCCAACCCGCGGAGCCAGGCAGCAACCTCTCCACCCGCCTCAGAGGTGGGTGGGAACGCCGGTGCCTGGCTCGGGAGGCCCCTGGAAGCCCCGGTCACGGATCACTGCCCTCAGCCCCGGGATTACAGGGGCTCAGAGCGAGGCCAGCCCGCCTGGTCCGGCCTGCCGCCCTGCTCTGGAGCCCGGCCAGCCGCCCTTCCTGGCTCAGCCCCGGCGGCGGGGGCGCCAGGCGGCCCCGAGGAGCTACGGACGGAGAACAGGAGTGAAGTCAGCCTCGACCTTTCCTTCCGGCCGCCACAAAGGGCAGGGCCCCTCGGGGACCGGAGGTGGCCTTTCCCGGAGGGAGGGAGGCTCAGCATGGCCAGAGTCCCTGGGACGGGCACCCCGGCCCAGCCTGCAAGGGGTGTTGGCCTGCTTTGCGGACAACATCCCACCCGGGGCTTGTTTAGAGTGAATCACTTGGAAAGAGACCTGAAACTGTATCCTGCCGGAAATCACAGGCCAAGAGCCAGGAAGAAACCAGGTCAAGCTTCATGGATTCAGGCCACCAGGAAGGAAGGCCAAGAGCCCAGGGTTTAGGGAGTGTCTTCTCCACTCCGGGCGCTCTCTGCGAGTGTGAAATGTCACTCTGCTGGGGAGTTCGGCCTTGACTCCTTTCACAGATGCATGCTAAGTCGCTTCCGTCGTGTCTGACTCTTTGAGATCCCATGGACTGTAGCCCGCCAGGCTCCTCTGTCCATGGGAATTCTCCGGCAATAATACTGGAGTGGGTTGCCATTTCCTCCTCCAGGGTCTCTTCCCCCACCCAGGGATCCATCCCGCGTCTCCTGAGTCTCCTACATGGCAGGCAGATCCTTTGCCACTTGAGCCATAACCCAAATCCAGGTATGCCCAGCTCCAAAGTCGAACTCCGGCCTTCACACCCTAGGCCATCAATACACTGATGTATCTGGTGGTGGCTACCAGACACCCTCCCCTAAGCCCCAACCCAGGAGCAGAGAAGCAGACAGCAGGGAACTCCCCTGAGGCCACCTCCCTCTGAGAGACAGGGTCGTGCAGGGTCAGAGCACGCAGCCCAGATTCAAACCCTGTCTCTGTGCTTACAAGCTGTGCAACTTCAGGTTAAGGGTCTTAACTTCTCTGTGGCTTAATTTCTTCATTTGCAGAATAGAACAATGGAGGGTCCACCCTTGGAGCTTCACCGTGAGGATGAAAGAAGGAATTCTGGGGGAAATCTTTAATGTTGTAAGTGTTCAATAAATTGTAGCTATCATTATCGATGTTGTTGTTGTTGTTAATATCAGTGTCAACCCAAATCTCAAAGACCCAGCTCCTGTCATCAGAACTTCCTTCATCACATCCCCTGTCTAAGCCTCAACCAAGAAGCAGGCTTTCCGGCAGGTTGCTGACTGCTCAGGGCAGTCCCGGGAGGGAGCTGAGTGGAGCAGGAGGGGAGGGCTGGGTAACTGAAAATAAACACTCATCCGCAGACCACACACTTCACCTCCACCCCTCCCACTGGGAACGGGGCAGGAGGCAAGCATGCAGATTCCTCATCCCAGTTGAGTCAAGGCTAACGTGTTTTTCTCCTTCAAGAGAGAGGAGGCCACGTGATACCAAAGGTGAGTGTCCCCAGACCACCACCCTGAAAGTCACGTGGTCTCCTGGGTGCAGCCCCACCTGATACAAATGTGGGGAAGAGCCAGGAGCTGGGAGGTCTGGGTATCATCCTGATGTTGGGAAATAGTGAGGAGGGCAGGAGGAGAAGAGGATGGGTGACAGGATGAGATGGTTGGATGGCATCACTGACTCAATAAATATGAGTCTGAGCAAACACCAGGAGATAGTGAAGGACAGGGAAGCCTGGTGTGCTGCAGTCCCTGGGGTCGCAAAGAGTCGGACACGACTGGAGTGAACAACAACCAGTTAGGAGATTACGGGGGGGCTCATAAGCCCACAGAGGGGGTCCCACATACACAGGTGCACAAACCCTCCTCCATTCATGGGCCTCGACTTTGGGGGAGCCACAGCCCTACTCAACCTTCCCCCCAGGAGACAAGACACAGAGCCACGGGGCCTGGAGGACCCTAAAAGGAACAGAAATTCAGACACAGTTTGCTTCCTAAGGTCCTTAGAGACTTGACCCTCCTTCACCCACCTCCAGGACTACGCCTAGACCCTCTCGGGTGGAGGGAGTCCATTTTCTTTTGAAAGACAAGAGCTTCTTCCCCTTCCTCCTTCCTCGCGGGCTTCTGCCAGACTGCGCTGCTGTGACCACCCTGAATGTCACGCCAACGACAAGCTTCCCGGGGGGGCTCAGTGGTAAAGAATCCGCCTGCCAACACAGGAGACTCAGGTTCAATCCCTGGGTCGGGAAGATCCCCTGGAGGAGGAAATGGCAACCCACTCCAGTATCCTTGCCTGGAGAATCCCACGGACAGAGGAGCCTGGTGGGCTACAGTCATGGGGTCACAAAGCGTTGGACGTCACTGAGCAAGTGAGCATGCATGCACACCCACCGAGGAAGCCTTCCTCCGGGTACCCCAAGGGCCCACGGTTTCCCTGCTCCTGCTTAGGTGCCTCAGACACCGTGGCCCCCGGGTTCTCTCGCCCCGAGCTGTCTAAGCACCCCGCTCATCTCTAGTCTGCTTGGCCCTGGCTCTGGGGCTTGCAAGAATTCATTTATTTCCACCTCTCAAGGCTCACCCCATCCCCTCCACCGCCCCCCTTCACAACACCCCCCCAGCCCTGCAAATAATACCCCATTTTATATGGAAAACACTAAAACAGGATCACACCTTTTAAAAGATATTTCCACCTCGAAGTCTGAAATCAGACATCACCTTTCTCCCATCCTCCACAACCACCACGCTGGCCACACACACACACACACACACACACACACACACACACACACGTTTTGCTACCAGACTTCCCTAAGCCAGTTTAATTGAAAAGGCATGATTTAGGTTAATTGACAGCAGATGGGTTCGGCTGCAAACTGCAGAGGCGCATTTGCGGAACATGATTTACAGCAACGAGGCAAAACTTTCTCCTTTTTATATCTTTCTTCGAGCTTCATGGCCAAAACAGCTCAGCAGAAATGAGAGGAGAAAAAAAAGTAATTAGTGTTTAATTTTTTAACAATTTTTAACTCCCTTTTTAATTGCTTTACATAAACCTGTCCTAGAATTTTACAGCCTTCAAATCTCTGTCTAAGTCTGGTCCTTGTTTCTGGTTTTAATTACCGGGAGGCTTGTCTGGCACATTAAATTAGAAGAAAAAAAAAAAGAAAGAAACACACACACACGCACAATTTCAGAAATATTTTGCTGTTGGACTCCCAGCTGAACATCTAAAATTTCAGCGTGCGAACGGGAAAGCTTGGCCCGGGAGGGTTTTGGAAGAAGGCAAGTTGTCCAAGGGCTGCTACAGCAGTATTGCGTCACCTCCTAAACTGTCTTCCCCGTGATTACGACTGAGAGACCAGTCGAAGGACAGCATCTGAGGGTCCACCGTGGCCCGGCACCTAGGCTTTGTGCTGATTCGTAACAGGCTTCCCAGAAAAGCTGGGCGCGTGCAGACAGATGTCTTAGGCTTTGGGCAGAACTCAGGTTCTTATTCCCAAGCCCTGCCATCAGATCTTCTGCTCATTTTCTGTCAGTCCATCCCGAGCGAGGAACATGGCATGGAGAAGACAAAGGAGACGGTCCCACACGGCATGAGCAGTCATTCCAGAGGACAGGGAAGCCGGCAGGAGTCAGCCCCGGGAGAATTTCCTGGGTTGCTGTGTCCCATCCTGAAGGGAAATGCATAGATCTGGACCGTGCACCTGGCTTCAGATGGGAAGACTCCGGCTGCGGGCGGGAGGGCCGGGAGGCTGCCCCAGGGTCTGGGCCCTCAGTGACCGGGAGAACTGTCTGCGGACTCCGATCTCATCTCGTGTCCCCCAGCCTCCACGGGGTGGTTTAAAGTGAATCCAAGGAACTTTGGATAAAATTTAAAATTCCCTTCCTCAGTCACATAGCCGGCTTTCAACTGCTCCAGGGCCTGCTGTGGATAATGGCTCGTTAATATCTCAGGCAGTGTAAACACAGGGCATTTCCATCTCTGCAGTTCTGTTGGACAGGGGTGCCCCGGACTCCTGTTATTCAAAGTGTGGGCAGCGTGGGCGTCCCCCCTGGGAGGCAGCCGGAGACATGAGACTTCTGGCTTCCCCAAGACTTGGAAATGGCCCCATAACGAGACCCCAGGGGTTTTGAACACACATTCAGGGCCACATCCCAGAAGCAGCGTGGCCGGCTGAGCCGGGGATGGAGACATGGTCCGCGGAGTCCCTTCCAGGTGTGATCGGAGTGTGCAGGTGTGGGGTGAGGGGAGGCCTTGCCCAAGAACGACCCAGCCCCGCAGGGCCGAGGCTCCCTGGCTCGTGTGCATTAGCGCCGAGGCCACAGACCCCCTTGGCAGACCCTGCCCAAGCCCGCCCTGGGCCCCTCCAGGACTCCTGCTGGGAGGCGGAGGGCCGCCTGGCGCCGCTGGGCGGGCAGCGCTGTGCATGGAGGCCCGCCAAAGCTGGCTCCCCCACACACGGTCATTACCTCCCGAAAACCCAGGAGTTATTACAATTAAAGCGCGTTGCGGCGGGGTGGGGGTGGGGGGGAGTGGGGGCTGGGCGGGGTCCCTGTAGGAAGGAGCACTGGGATTGCAAGAAAGTGGAGCGGTTGCCGTGGCGACGCGGCCCGCCGGCCCTACCCTGTGATTATTTCAGTGGGAAGGAGATGCGGGAGAGGCAGGGCCGGGGGTGCCGGGGGTGCCGGGGGCCCTACCCCGCCGCGCGGGCCGGGCCTCCGCTCCCCCGGGATGCGATGCCCCGGCCCCGGAACTAGCCCCAGGCTGACGCTTGCGGCCCTTCCTGCTCTCTGGAAGCGCAGCTTGTCGCCTGGACCACCGTCCTCCAGGAAGGCCACGCCCCGGGCCTCAGTCTGATTTCTTTCCAAACCAGGAAACTCCCAAGAGTTGCCCCCGGCTCAGGGCCCCGTGGGCGGCGGAATGACCTGGCCTGGGTCCCTATCAGCTCAACGCGGGCGATTAGGAGTGCCGGCCACCCGCCTTTCTCCAACCTGCAGCCGGACGCACAGGTGAGCGGCGGAGGCCGTGGAGCGACGAGGGGGCGGGAGTGCCCTGGACGAGGGCCCGCGGAGATCCAGGCCTGGGCCGCCTCCAGGTCCCCGCGGAGGATCCTGGTCCTGACAGAGGGGAGCCTCGTCTGGCAGAGCCACAGGGCCTGGAGAAGAGAAAACAGTAATTAGCTCTCCGCTGCTCTCCCGGGGAGGCCCGCAGGAAGGAGAGGCTGCCTGGACACCTCTGGGGGAGAGAAGAGCGAGGCTGGGCCGGGGTGATGGGGAGATGGGGAGGTGGGGAGGTGGGGAGATGGGGAGATGGGGTGATGGGGAGATGGGGATATGAGGGGTGGGGAGATGGGGTGGTGGGGTGATGGGAAGGTGGGGTGATGGGGAGATGGGGAGGTGGGAAGATGGGAAGGTGGGGTGATGGAGTGGTAGGGAAGTGGGGTGGTGGGGAGATGGGGAGATGGGCTGGTGGGGTGGTGGGGAGATGGGGAGATGGGGATATGGGGTGATGGAGAGATGGGGTGGTGGGGAGATGGGGAGGTGGGGTGATGGGGAGGTGGGGTGATGGGGAGATGGGGTGGTGGGGAGGTGGGGAGATGGGTGGTGGGGAGGTGGGGAGGTGGGGTGATGGGGTGATGGGGAGATGGGGAGATGGGGATATGGGGTGATAGGGAGATGGGGTGGTGGGGAGATGGGGAGGTGGGGAGGTGGGGAGGTGGGGTGATGGGGAGATGGGGAGATGGGGAGATGGGGATATGGGGTGATGGGGAGATGGGGTGGTGGGGAGGTGGGGAGGTGGGGAGGTGGGGTGATGGGGTGATGGGGAGATGGGGTGATGGGGAGGTGGGAGGTGGGGAGATGGGGTGGTGGGGAGATGGGGAGATGAGGTGATGGGGAGATGGAGTGGTAGGGAAGTGGGGTGGTGGGGTAATGGTGATGGGGTGATGGGGAGATGGGGTGATGGGGAGATGGCGTGATAGGGAGATGTGGTGATGGGGTGGTGGGGAGATGGGGTGGTGGGGAGATGGGGTGGTGCGGTAATGGTGATGGGGTGATGGGGAGATGGGATGATGGGGAGATAGGGTGATGGGGAGATGGGGTGATGGGGTGGTGGGGAGATGGGGTGGTGGGGTGGTGGGGAGATGGGGAGATGAGGTGATGGGAAGACGGGGAGATGGGGAGGTGGGGAGATGGGGAGATGGGGTGATAGGGAGGTGGGGTGATGGGGTGGTGGGGAGATGGGAAGTTGGGCTGGTGGGGTGGTATGGACAGAGTCAGCAAATCCTCATCCTCTCTGCCCTCCTTCCTCTGATGCTCCCCAGGTGGACTCAGGCCGCAGGAAACTGGCTAACAACACTAGTCCAGGTGGAGGGGATTCAGGCGCGGGGAGGTGGTACCCTTCCATCTTGAAGGAGGACCTGCTCCAGGTCAGTGCTCAGTCCTCCTCAGGCACTCGGGCCAGAGACTCTCGAGCTGCCGAAGTGACAGGCAGGAGACCCCCTCTCAGAGCACAGTCCTCCCCGGCCCCTCCTTCCCTCGCGAAGGAGACCCTGCCCATCACTCCCATCCTCATGTTTGTATCCGCACCGTCCACGGTGCTCCTACACAAAATATACGGCACAGCGTTGACCTCAGCCAGAGACTTGGGGCATGAACTTGGCAACTCCGTCAGCATCACCAGCTCACTTTCCTTCTCTGCAAAAACAACATCTAATTGACGGTGTCTTCATGAAGGATTTGCGATAATGGACTTTGAATGCCTGGCTCTGTCACAACCAGCCTTCCTGATTTGCCCCAGTCTCGGGGGGTCAGTGGGCGGCCTTCCCAAGTAGTTGAGTGGAAAAGAATCTGCAAGTTCCATCCCTGGGTCAAGAAGATCCCCTGGAGAAAGAAATGGCAACCCACTCCAGTATTCTTGCCTGGAGAATCCCATGGACAGAGGAGCCTGGCGGGCTACAGTCCACAGGGTCGCAAAGAGTCGGACACGACTGAGTGACTGAGCAGCAACGACAGGGTCCTCTGGGGAACACAGGATTTTCCATTTTGAAATCAAGACGGTCCCCGGCAAGCCAGAGGACTGTTCACCCTTCCGGCACAAGGTGTGTGTCTTGGGGGCCCTGGTACTATTTATACTCTGTATATATGAACACAAAAGTATGTATAAGTGCATACACAAATGTGTATGTACATATATGCATATGCATTTTCCAAGGAGATACATTGGGAGTTAATTATTACGTTTCAAAAGGAATGTTCACCTGGCAAAATGATAAAAGGTAGCATTCCTCTCTCTACCAGGTTGGGGCGGGGAAGAGGACTCTGTAGATGGAAAATTCAGAGAGGCTAAGCTGATGGATTAGAAAGCAATGAGCAGTTCGCTTACTTGCTGAGAGGCTTCTATCTCGGGGCGAACCCCCCAGCACTCCTGGAAGATTCTTTTGCACCCAGCATCGGGGTCCTCTTGCTGGGGGAAGCTGAGCACAGGTGTATGGGGCTCCTAGTGCACTGACACCCGCCCGCCCTTTGTCTGGGGAGCCCCGGGGAGACGGGTGTTCAAAAGGCTCCCGGGAGCCCTCCAGCCGGGTGGGAGTTCTTAGCTGGCGCTCATGTTTCATCACACGAGCACCCTGTTTATTTTTCTGCCCGCCCCTCAGTTCAGAGAGTTCAGAGACTGCCCAGGTTTCAGCAACTCTGAAAAGACGCCAGGTGGAGAGTTCACACACAAATCTAAAGCGCCCATATCAGGTCATATTGCCCGCGATTTTTTTGTTTTTCTCCACTTAGCTCTTGGAACAATGGGGAAGAGGGGGAAGAAGGGAAATAGTGGGTGGGGGAAGAGGACAAAGGGGTCCCGACCCCCACACCCACGCCCACCTTGGCAGCCTAGAGGACCGGCTGACTGGTGCCGGCAGCTTGGCCCTGTGAGGGGTTTGCAGAAGGGACGGGGGCTCCCGCAGGGCAGGCCACGTTGCAGTCCTGGCTGCCGGCCACCCCCGGGGCCTCTGAAACCAGCGCCCGGCCCAGCACCCCAGCGGCAGAGGCCGGCTGGGCCCCGCGGGCGGCACGGAGGACCCCGCGTCCCCCACCTCCTCTCCGTCCACCTGGTGCGCTCAGGGACCCCCGAAGCCCTGTGGCCACAACCGCCCTCCTGAGCTGCACTCACTTCCGGTCCAGATGCGGAGGAGAAGGGGCCCAGCTGGAGACACATCCTGTCCCCTTCAAGGTGAGGCCAGGGCCAGGGCCAGGACCGCCAGCAGGAAGGCCGTCAGGAGGTGCTAGAAAGGGAGAACTCTCCTTTCTCCCTGAGATCAAAGTCCTGACGTAATGCAAAGAAGGCGGATCACCTCCGAGGTCCCCAGAGCCCCGGTCTCCCCAGGATTCCAGCCCCCCAGCCCCGTGGACTTGGGCTGGTACACGGGAGAGCCGCAAATGGTCCGCCTGCCCTGTAACACCCAGCGGAGGTGCCAAGGCTTGGCAGTGATGCTGGGTTCTACCAGTTCTCACAGGTATTTGGGGAGATGTCTACCGCGCCCCCAGCCCTGAGACTAAGGCTTGTGTGGAAGAGAGAATCGAGCTAAAGGACCCATGACCCCTCCCCCATACACCTCCATCTCCACCCTACTTCTTTTTCGAGATTTTCTTGATGGGGACCATTTTTAAAGCCTTCATTGAATCTGCCACAGTATTGTTTCTGTTTTACATTTTTGGTTTTTTGGCCTCGAGGCACGTGGGATATCAGCTCCCAGACCAGGGATCAAACCTGCATCTCCTGCATTGGAAGCTGAAGTCTTAATCACCGGACACCAGGGAAGTCCCAGTCCAACTACTTCTGCCATCGTGATTAGCAAACTGCTTTGAACACTCCCTTTCCTCTCTCTTCTTCTCATCTCTGCCCTCTTACAGGACAAGAGGCGACGTCCCTGTGTGTCTCAGTATCCCATGCACACCGTGCTTGCTTAGTCACTCAGTCGTGTCCGACTCTTTGTGACCTCACGGACTGTAGCCAGGCTCCTCTGTCCTTGGAATTTCCAAGGCAAGAATACTGGAGTGGGTTGCATCTCCTCCTCCAGGGGATCTTCCCAACCCAGGGATCAAACCCGTGTCTCCTGTGTCTCCTGAATTGGTAGGCGGATTCTTTACCAGCTGAGCCAACAAGGGAGCCCCAATCTTATGCACAACAATGAACACTAAATAAATGTTTGTGTAGGGCTTCCCTTGTAGCTCAGTTGCTAAAGAATCTGCCTGTAATGCAGACCTGGTTCAATCCCTGGGTTGGGAAGATCCCCCGGAGAAGGGCATGGCAACCCACTCCAGTATTCTTGCCTAGAGAATCCCATGGACAGGGGAGCCTGGCGGGCTACAGTCCGTGGGGTCACATGAGTCATACACAACTTAGCGACTAAACCACCACCACCAAATGTCTGCATACCCAAACAGATTCTTCACAGCTTTCCCACCGTGTCTGTCCCAGGGCAGACACAATGCTTACGGTACCCGGGCCAACGCCCCAGGAATCCAGGCAGGGTATCCTGCCCTCCTCCTGCCCCTCACCTCTCCTTTTCCACCAATTTTCCCAAAGGAGGCCCTCCTCACACCAATGAACAATGAAAGAAATGCAAACGAGCGCCAGAGGAAGAAAAATAGTAAAGAGAAAAAAAAACCTGGGAGAAAAGAAAAAATGCTTATGATTACATATAGGCTAGGAGCATGCATATCTCAGCCCCCGACAGGAACCAAACAGGAAGTCTAGAATCATTACCAAATGCACTTCCCTGCTCCCCTGGCCCTGGGCCCCTGGGGTCAAGGATGCTCAGGCCTGGAAGTCACCGGAGGGAGGGGTTTTGATGGATTGATTGGCATTTCCCTTCTCTTCCTTCCTCGCTGCTTGAAAGGGCTTTCTGGTGGATGGATGGCTGGCAGGATGGGACTGAAGCCTCCGCTGGCCTCCAGGAGCAAGGGGGCTCCCGGCCTTTCCACCCAAGCCTCCCAGGGTGTTGCAGGGGAAGGCGGCAGCCAGCCGGCCTCCCCCGCCCCACTCTGCCTGCAGAGAGCCCTGTGACAGCCCTAGCTTTGGGAGCAAGACGTCCTGCTCTGAAGAAAGCAGATCAGAAATTTTGGCATCAAAATAAAATCTGCTCCAAGGAAGCAAGTTGTAACCCTTGCATTAAATGTAGGTCACAAGGTGGAAGTGAAAAGTCAGTAAGGGGGGGCTTCCCCGGTGGCTCAGTGGTAAAGAATCTGCCTGTCAATGAAGGAGTCACGGGTTCGATCCCTGATCTGGGAGGATTGCACATTCTGCAGAATAACTAAGCCCGTGCACTACAACCCTTAGAGCCTGTGCTGGAGAGCCCACGAGTCACAGTGACGGAGCCTCCGCACTGTCGCTACTGAAGTCCAAGCGCCCTGGAGCCCATGCTTCGCAACAAGAGAAGTCACGGCAACGAGACGCCCATGCAATGAAGCGAAGACCCGCCTCACCACAACCAGAGAAAGCACAGCAACAAAGATCCAGTGCAGCCCAAAATAAATACTTTTTTTTTAAGTCAGCAGAAAAAGGGAGCCACAGGAAACGTGAATTCAAGTTCATCCTCCATGGGCTAGTCCTTCTCCTCAGATCACAGCCAAGACTGTGCCCCAGCTCTGTGCTAGCCTCACCAATCCATCGAAGGTCATTCAACTCTTCTTTGTCAAGGACCGGATAGTAAATAGTTTCAGCTTTGTAGGCCTCAGGGTCTCTGTTGCAAACGCCAAACTCTGCCATTACAGCATAGAAGCTGATGCAGATAATCCACAGGTGAAGGGGCAGGGCTGTTTTCCAATAAAACTTCATTAATAAAGACAGGCAGCTGGCCAGATGTGGCCCGCCCATGGGCTACAGCTTACCAGCTTCTTGGCCCAGATCACAAAGACACGAGAGTGACTTCACTGTTGAAGAGTATGACCTTTGAAGTCAGGCAGACACGGTTCATAAGTCTGCCCAAGACTTACTGTATTAGCTGTGCTACCTTGGGCCAGCCACTGAACTCAGTCAAACTCAATATCCCCATCTGTAAAATAGGGTACCAGGGCTTCCCTAGGGGTCCAGGAGTTAAGACTTTGCCTTCCAATGCAGGGGGCTGAAGGTTCGATCCCTGGTTGGGGAGCTAAGATCGCACACGCCTTGGGGCCAAGAAAACTAAAACATTTAAAAACAGAAAACAGAAGCAACGCTGTCGTGAATTCAATAAAGATGTTGAAAATAGTCCACATTAAAAAAAAGTCTTTTAAAAAATTAATTAAATAAATAAAACAGGATATTAACGCCTGCCTCGTTAGTGCCGTGATGGTGACACGAACATCACAGCTCACCTGATGCTCGCCACTAGCTGTCAGTCATTCTCATGATGATGGAAAGGGGACGGGTGGGTTCAAAGACTTTCACGGGCGGAAAAGCCTCTGCACACTTGGGTGTCATCGCAGCATCTTTCTGTGCAAAAGTTCACTTCCTGAAACTTAATATTCCATGGATTCCCTTTGTGACATGAAACCAGGGGTTGCACATTTGAATCATCTAAGGAGCCTTTAAATCTCACTGCCCGTGCTGCAGCCCAGATCAATTAAACCAGAATCTCTGGGCGGGACACTCCACACCCAGGCATCAGTTTATGTTAAAGCTCCCCAGATGACTCCAGGGTGAAGCCCACGCTGAGCCCCACCGGACTACTCAGAAGCAAAGATCCCGGGCGAGTCTGCTTGTCCTTCCTGCCCAGGTGTGGTCCATGCATGGCCAGCATCAGCGTCACCTGGGAGCCCGTGAGAAATGCAGATATTTAGGCCCCCACCCCCAGACCTGCTGGGTCAGACTCGGCATTTTGACAGAATCTCCAGGGGATTCTGGTGTGCATCCAAGTTAGAGGAGAACCAATCCTTTCCATGGGGGCCCCAACAAGCCTGGCTCATTGTCAGAATCCCTCGCAAAGCTCAAAACATTCCTAGACCTCATCGGCAACTCACTGAGTCTGAATCACCATGGGTGGCCCAGGGCTTGGTACCTTCCCCAAATATTTTACTTGAAAGTCTTCCGCATACCCACCTAGACTCTGCGATTGTCAGGATTCCACTTTGTTTCATCACATATCTATGCATTTATCCAGCCATCAGCCCATCTTATCTTTTAAACACATGTCATGGTAAAATGGGCTTCCCTGGTGGTTCAGTGGTAAAGAACCCGCCTGCCAATACAGGAGAACTGTGTTCAATCCCTGGGTCAGGAAGATCCCCTGGAGGAGAAAATGGCAACCCACTCCAGTATTCTTGCCTGGGATAATCCCATGGACAGAGGAGCCCGGCGGGCTGCAGTCCATGAGGTTGCAAAGAGTCAGACACGACTGAAGCAACTAAAGAACAACAAGGAAAAATGCAGACCTCAGGACCCTTCAGCCTTAAATATTTCAGAATGCACATTACGTCACTAATTCTGAACAAGGTTTCCTTGATGAGGCTATTCATCTAGGGACAGTCTTTTTCTCTGTTCAGAAAGACTTGGTAAATAGCATTCCTCTCCCTCCAACTGTTAAAAAAAGGTATGTTTCAGCCTCCCTGGGTGCCATCACTTGCAGTATTAGAGATAATTTTTGGTGTTTGACCTAAGCCCATGGACTATAGCCTGCCAGGCTCCTCGGTTCATGGGCTTCTCCAGGCAAGAACACTGGAGTGGGTTGCCATTCGCTTCTCCAGGGGATCTCCCTGATCCAGGAATCCTGGTCTCTCCTGGGTCTCCGGCATTGCAGGCAGATTCTTTTCCGTGTAAGCCACCAGGGAAGCGGTAATTCCACATGGCCCTGTGAATTCCGTTTCCTCTTTGCCTTGTGAGGACAGCAGGAGACAGTCACTCTCTGTTATCTCTACTGGATCTTGTATATAACTGTGTTACTGGACATACCTGTGTCTCCAAAACCTCACCAGGTGCTTTCCCTCCTGGAAAAACCCCACCTCTTTTCAGCAGTGCGTTTGTGCAGAGTGGTAATGGGGATTTCTCTGCGCTTTGCAGTTCCTAGCGGAGAAGCTGTAGAAGAGGCTTGGAGATAAGGTGCTATCTTGCGTCATTTCTAGGTTTTGGAGAGCCATGGACCAGAGAGCAGTGATCTCATGCACCTCTGGGTTTCCCTCCATCTCGGTTTTGTTTTCTTTGACTGTTACCTGCCGAATACAAAACTCTAAACTCTGTCGTTCAGGGCTGATAGGAACCCCCCCCCAAACTCATCAGAGATACGTTTCTGCCAGTTTAACCCAGAAGGGAGGCTGGCCCTGGGACACAAGGCAGAGCCGGTCATTCTGGTCAACAACTCAAGAGATTTTAGAGAAGAGGCTCTGCCATTCCCCTTGATGGCTCAGCGGGTAAAAAATCTGCCTGCAGTGCAGGAGGCACAGGAGATTCAGGTTCGATCCCTGAGTCGGGAAGATCCTCTGCAGGAGGGCATGGCAACCCACTCCAGTATTCTTGCCTGGAGAATCCCCTTGGACAGAGGAGCCTGGCGGGCGACAGTCCATAGGGGTGAAACTAGCTGGACACGACTGAGCAACTAAGCATGTAACACAACATAACATCTGCCATTCCACTAATGCCCCTGGTTCTTTCGAATCTTTTAGAATCCCCGAGGTGGGGCTGCAGTTAGAACCAGTTCGGCCTGCAGCCTCCTGCTCCTCTCCAGGCACTCAGATAAGTCATCACAGCCCTCAGGATAAATTAATAGGAGGGACTGCCCCTAAATCGTCATGATTTCCAAATACCCTTTTCAACAGTCTACAAAAAGGCTGTCCCCGAGTCAGGACACACGCCCCTCCCCAAGCCTTACAGATGCAGGTCACTGGGACTGCAGAGAGGCCACAGCCACACAGCAGTTTCACCTGCAAACCTAGAAAGGCCTGGGCTCTGGGACCCCCGCCCTGGCCTGCTTCTCCTCCAGACCACCCACTCTCTGTTTGCAAGTTTCTCCAACCTTGAAACCCGACACCCTCCTCTGGAGGAACCACCCATGTTTAAACAAATAAATACCCCAAAGTAGCCACCTCCCTGGTGGGATTCAAATAAACGTCCCAGGAAGGAGTATGGGGGGGGGGGGGGGGGGGAGCGGGAAGCATCCTTGTGCCATGGTTCTCTCTGCAAACTTTGGGTCAGTGCTTAAGTCCAACACTAGCAATGAGACCCTCCCAAATTGGGGAGGGACTCCTTGGGCTGAAGGGGGCTCTGTCGGTCACCTCCTGGGGGACGTGGTGGTTGCTGGAATTGGGGAGGAGCACCAGGGATGGTGGTGGGGGGCTGCTCAGTCAAAGAGGAAGCCCCTCCAAAGCTGTTCGGAGATTCTCTGGAGCTCTGGGTACTCAATCATAAACCCCGAAATCTCTCTGCCATTTGGGAGGGGCAAGGATCAGCTCTCTCCGTGACTCAGAAACACTTAAAGAGAAGCCAGAGACCCGCGGGCAGTGAGGAGGGGAGGGGTGCAGAGACCCAGCAGAGACCCACAAGTCAGAAATCTCCCTGCTCTGACTCAGGGGAGGAAACCGCTGAGCGTCCTTGGTTTCACGGAATGCGGTCGGCCGGGAACGGGAATAAAGGCTGGGCGCTGTCACGGGTCGGCTGGTCCGCAGAGTCGCTAATGAAAAGGATTTTCAAGCGTATCCAAGAAATCAGAGGGATGAGGACAACTGCCCGAATGCGGCTTTAAGAGAAACTCCAGGAGTGGAAGCCCCAGCCCCCCAGAGGAGGGAGGGTGGGCGGAGAGGCTGCCCTCCCTGCTCAGGAGCTGGCCCAGTGGGTTCAGGGCTGGCGGACCCGGGTGGACGAGATTGTGCTGGGAAGCTGACCGGCATAGCTAGAGCATGAGGAAGAGAAGGGGATGAGGGCAACCACGTCCAAAAATAAACACAAACCCCAAAATAAACACTGTTAATGGAAGTGACTAATCAAGGGTGTGTTGAACTTGGTGGTTCTTGATAAGATACAGGGGGAAATGCACTTGGAAAAAAAAACAGATTTCTTTTTCCCCTTTGATAAATAAAGCGATGCGGAGCTGGGAGGTGAGGGTTCACGTTTGTTTCAATCTGGCAGAAAGTCGCTCAGTCGTGTCCGACTCTTTGCAACTGCATGGGCTCTATAGTCCCCATGGACTGAATTCTCCAGGCCAGAATCCTGGAGTGGGTAGCCTTTGCTTTCTCCAGGGGATCTTCCAGACCCAGGAATGGAACCAGGGTCTCCCGCATTGCCAGCGGATTCTTTACCAGCTAGCTACCAGGGAAGCCCTTCAATCTGACAACAGAGGTTTGGAAAAAAAAAAGTTTCTCGATCTTGACACTGTGGACATTTGAGGCTGGATAATCCTTATAGAGGGCTTCTCAGGTGGCTCTAGTGGTAAAGAACCCAACTATCAATGCAGGAGACTTAAGAGACCTGGACTGGGGGCTCAGTCCCCAGGTTGGGAAGATGCCCTGGAGATGGGCACGGCAAGCCACTCCAGTATTCTTGCCTGGAGAATCTCATGGACAGCGGAGCCTGGTGGGCTACAGTCCATAGGGTCGCAAAGAGTCAGACACAACTGAAACGACTAATACACACGCATGCATGCACACAAACACATGCACACACGCATGTGCACGCATGCATACACACACGCGCACACAGACACACGCACGCACACACATGCACACATGCACACACGCACACACATGCACACATGCACAAACAGGCACACACACACACGCACAAGCATACACGCACACGCACAAACGCACATGCACACGTGAACGCACGCATATGCGCACACACGCACGCACACGTGCACACACACAGACACGCACACACGTGCGTGCACACACGCACACATGCACACACACACACGCATGCATGCACACACATGTGCGCGCATGCATACACGCAAACACACGCATGCACACACGTGCACGCACGTACACACAGACACGTGCGCGCGTGCACACACGCACAAACAGGCACACACGCACACATGTGCACATGCATGTGCACACATGCACACACGCAAACACACGCGTGCGCACACGCGCACGCACACGCACAATCAGGTAGGGAGCTCTGCTGCTTCAAAGTTCTCAAGGAACAGCTGCCATCCATCTCACAGCTGCCTTGGCCCAGAAGGTGAGTGACTCTGGCCCATTGTGCGGAAGAATCCAGCCGAGAAGGAACGTCGGAGATGCCACCTGGCGCCCAGTGGGCAGAGCCTCCTGCGTTGCTGGGCTCCATGGCGGGGGGCAGGGCAGTGAGTCCACCAGGAGGCAGTTCTCACCCAAGCGGGTCTTTGCTGCAGTGGGGCTTTCTGTCAAAGGGACTCCAGGATTGAAAACGTCCAGTGCCCAGGTTCGATGCATGAGACAAGTGCTTGGGGCTGGTGCACTGGGATGACCCAGAGGGATGGGATGGGGAGGGAGGTGGGAGGGGGTTCAGGATGGGGAACACATGTACACCCGTGGTGGATTCATGTCAATGTATGGCAAAAACCACCACAATATTGTAAAGTAATTAACCTCCAATTAAAATAAATAATTAAAAAAATAAATCCAATCAGAAAATTCTAGGATGTTGCTCAGAGTGTAGTTTAGACACTCTGACCAATAATCTTTGGGGGGGCTTCTTGGAAGCTAATGCTTATGCTTAGAAAAGGCGCAACATGAAGCGTTTTCTCTTTGCCTTTGGACTGGTTCTTAGCTAGAATGTGATTGTCTTGTTGCAATGCATGGGACAATCTATGACATAATATACATTCAAATATTGTGAAATAAAATAAAATGTCGTGTGCCTATCTCACCTTGTAAGAGTGAAAATGGTCTCCCTCTGCGACCTTGCCTCCATAAGCTCTGCCCAGCGAAGGGCTGCCTGCCAGGCTGGAGGGGAAAGATGCCGATGAGCAGGAGATGGGGGCGGACAGGAGAGGGCTGTGGCCGATGCCTCCTGCTCGGAGTCTCAGCCTTGACCTCTCCCTCCCTCCACCCCCAAATCTGGAAGCCAGAGCAGAACGAGACTCCTCCCCGCCTGGCTGGGTGCTTTCTTCCTCTGCAATCTGCTTTCCACCAAACAAAAAAGAAAAGTGTTCTAAATAGAGCGGAACTGAGGATGGGCTGCAGCCTGGATGAAGTCTTCCCCTCCCTGGAGAGCCCAGCATGCCCCGTGGAGGGCTGGCCCACCCCCAGCGCCTCTTATTCAAAGCATTCTTGACCCCGGAGCGTACGCGCCCATCCCTGACGGCAGGCATGACGCTGCCACGAATGGATTCTGCTTCTGCAGCACTTTGCCTGCACTGGAGCCCTCCTCCCATTCCCCAGACACCTTCCTGGGCCTCCTCTCCCTGTCGGTACTCTCTAGGGAACCCTGTTTCAGGTGGAGACCAGAGGCCTGACCCATCACTGCTCGCCATCAGCTTGTCGAGGGAGGTTGGGTGTTTAATTGACCCACCAGAACCTCGGAGGTCCCCAGACCAAAGTCCATGAACAAGGACCACAGTCTCTCACCAGGTCAGATTGCTGAACACTAAACTTTTTTTTTTAAAGTGAGGATCTCCCATTGCTCTCAAGGGGACCTGGGCACCAGGTTGGGAGTGGATCTTTAGACATTCCTCCTCCAAGATTCTGGAAAAGTCTATGTAAGGCTCATCCCCACCAGGCACAGAGCCGGCAGCACACTTTGGGATCCAGGCTCAGCACGTGGTTCTGTGCCTTTCACTCATTATCACGTGTGTCCAGGATCATTCCAACGCCGGCCCGGTTTCATTGATGAGGGTCTCATACCCCCTGGAAGAAGAACCCCTCGGAAGACAAGGAGTGAGAAAGTCCACAACCTCCAGAGGGGAAAGGTCTTGCTTTGCCATTCACCTTGTCACCAACTCATGACCCAGGTGAAGCCCGGAACAGGTGACCTGGTGACCCATCTGGGATGTCTTTGGGAGGAGGTGTAGGGGTGGCCGTCGGGAAAGCCATTTGCAGTCTGGGGGGCTCGTGGAGAAGCTGTGGAGGGTGCAGACCCTGCCCTCCACCCCCAGCCTCTTCCTGAAGCCTCCACTGAGTCCAACCTTAAGGAATCCGAAGTCAGAGTCATCCCGTGACTTGTCCGTGACTCAGCACCGCTCTGCTTGCTCTTCACGGCCCTCTGAATTCACCACCTCCAGGAACATCAGTTCAGGCAACCGGCAAAGGCAAGGGGTTTAGGCAGTGAAGTGAATTTAAACTGAAAGTGAGGGTTACCCACAGTGACCACCCTCAGCACGGGGCGGGCCTCCCCTCCCCCATCCCCGCACGGAAGGAAAACGGGGGGCAGAGGGGAAGGGTGAAGGGGAGCGGGGGTTACAATCTGTAAATAGGAGGCTTCCCTGGTGGCTCGGGGGTAGACACGGGTTCACTCCTGGTGCGGGAAGATCCCACAAGCCGCGGAGGAGCTGAGCCCGTGCTCCATAACGAGGAGCCTGTCCCTAGAGTCTGGGAGCCGCGGTTCCTGAAGCCCACGCGCCTGGTCGGGGCCCTCAACAAGAGAAGCCACCTCGAGGAGAAGCTTGGGCACCGCTGCAACTCGAGAGTAGCCTCCACCCGCTGCAACTGCAGAAACGTCCGCGCGGCAACAGAGACCCAGCACCGCCAAAAATATTTAAATAAAAATTCTCTTTAAAAAAATCGGCAAACAGGGGCTCTTCATAACACAACGCATTTGTAAACAAGATTAATCACTGTTGGAAATTGTTTGGTTCTTCCCCCCTGGCCCCCAGTGAAATCTGTTTCAGAGCTGGGGGTGGGTGGGGGAAGGAGTCTTCTCTATGTCCTTTCTTACAAGTCTGGTTCAGAGCACTGAAAAAAATTTAAAAAATACAAATGCTGAAACAAGGTGTTTTTTTCCCCTCTGGATGAACTGTTTTACAATAAGCTACCTGCTGGAGTCAGGAAACCCGAGATCAATGGGTTTCAGCTCCTGCAGAAAACTCACACAAAGCGGGGGTTCTTGCTGAAGAGCCTTCACAGAGAGACAGTCACCCACACACAGCCCTTTGCACATGTTCCAGCTTTTATCTGGAGCCATTTCTCTCCTCTGCTTCACCTCCTTCCTGCCTTCTCCATGGAGAACGGCTTCCATCCCAGGGCAAAACTCCCCCCCGCCAACCCATGCCTTGGCCTTGTCTGGAGTCGAAAGAGTGATGCTTCCATCATCAGAGGAAGGCTGGGGAGGGGCTGCTCCCTGGGCCCTGAGACGGAGCCCAGTTTCTTTACTATTAGGTGTGTGATGCTCAGAGTGGGGAGAAGTACCCAAAATCAAAATAAATAGCAACGGAAACAGGGAGCCCCTCCCTGGGCAGGGTAATTGCTCAGCATGAGCGTTAATCCAAACACATGAGAAAAATGGTTCCTGTTGAAGGACCCAGCGAGGAACACTCCTTACTGGAAAGGAAATGTGTTTACAACGTTTATTTGCTCCTTAGTTTTTAATGCTGCTCTGGCCCCGCGTCCTGTAAACAGACCAGGCTTTCCATTCTCCGGCGGTGCCAGCAGAGCTGAAGATGGAACACACGAGCCGGTGCCAGAAATCTTGGGCGACGGAGGTCTCATAGCTACAAGAACCCACGCCCAGCCAGGGGCGGGCGGGGAGCTGAGTGGGGAGCTTGTTGGGCGGCAGTGGAGGAGAGGGTGTGATTTGAAATCTAGGTGTGAAAATGGAGAGAAGGCTGCCTGGATTGTGAGATCAGACCCTTCCTCTCCCTGGGGGGAGGAGGCAACAGAAAGTCTCCGTGAACCCGATGTGTCCATCTGATCGAGAATTCTGCAGAGCTTCCTTGGTTTGTAGGGGCACTCAGCAGGTTCGGGAGAGAACTTGGCCTTGGGGAGGAAAAAGCTTGACCACTATTAGGATCGCATGAAGCTGACGTGGTGTTGAGTGTCCCCAGGAAGTGGAATCACTGTTCCGAGGGCCAGTAACCAGGGATTAGCATCTATGTTCCTGACTGGAACTCAGCTCTAGCCCCTTAAAACAAACCAAGTAGCCGAAAGAGCGCACCAGAGCTGGGGAGATTCAGTGATGCCTCGTTCATGTTTGGGAAACACAGACGTCGCGGCGGAGTTCGCATCTGAAGTCTTTTCCCACACAGATGCAGAGATCTCGTGAGCCCAGAGTCATGGCAGACAGGCCTCAGCATAGAGCTAAAAGCCCATGTCTATTGAACGCTGTGTCCCTGGCGTCATTCTAAGTGCCACACCTGCAATAACTCATCTAAACCTTAGGAAGCTGCTTAGAGATGAGGCTAAGATACACCTTGGAAGTGTCACTGCTAGAGGTCAGGTGGTACCCTAAGGCAGGAACCTGAGTTTCTGAACATGTGCCTGAAAAAGAGCATCCTGCCTCCAGGACCGCCATCGCACATGCTCCTGAGGGCCGACCGGGGAAGACGCCTTAGACAGAGCAACGGAGATTTGGGGCTGTTTTGTCACAGCAGCCTGCCGTGACTGATGCAGTGTGCATAGAGAAACTGCGACACTGTACTTAGGGCACGGGCCTTCCAGGACCTGCTTTAGGGCAGGTCACTCAATCTCCCTCCCCTAACTCTCATCACCCATGGCAACAAGGCCATACCATCTCGCGAAGTTGCTGTGAGATTCACATGAGAAGCGTTGCCAGGAGCTTTCAAACCCCATCGCCCTGTAGGACATCGGGCTGCATTCTTCTCTCTTTGTTGGCGTATAATTGAGTTCCTCTGCTGTGGTGGTTTCCGATGCACAATGAACAGTGAACCCGCTGTATGTACGCACTCTCCCCTCCCTCCTGAGCCGCCCTCCCACCACCCCCTGCAAGATCATCGCCCAGGTGAGCCTCCTGGGCTTCCCACTCGCTGTCTGCGTTACACATGGTGGTGTTTATGTGTCGCTACTCTCAGCTTACCCCACCGTCCCCCTTCCCACCCTGGGCCCACCTGTCTGTTCTCTATGCCTGCGTGTATTATTTTCTGAACTGCCTGGTTTTTCTTGGTCAAGTGTCTTACCATCTCTTGAACATTTGATATTGGTCCTGGTGACCAGAGCCTACAGATGACACCCACTTTGTCCAAATTCTAACTTTCCTCATCTGTGTGAAGAAGAGGGGGTGGTCTTTGAAATCGTCTCTTCCCCCCAAAAGGAACTTCTGCCTACCTTGCTGCTCCCTTGCCCACAGAAAGGCTGGGTCATCAGATGGCAAATGGGAGCAGCCTCTTCTCTCCTTGGGTCTGCTTGCTCTAGAGTGACGTCGCTCCCTTTGCTTTCTGTCCTCCAATGTAAAGCCCTTGGACCTAGGACGGACCATTCCTCAGGAGGATGTGCCCTTGGACTAGGAAGCCCACCCCCTTTAGCAGGGAATCTGGTCACCATTGTCCAACTTCTCTGTTTGCAACTTGCTGGAAACATTCACAGTGGGGTGGAGAGCAGGCGGGAGTATCATCCACCCAGATTCCCCAGGAGTACTAACTGTGAGTTTATTTGGCAAATGCGATTCATGGTTTTAAATGTGCAGTTCTTGACCAACCAGACTGTAAGTAAGATCCTAAAGGCAAAGAACATCCCGTATGTCTTGTGCTTTTCTTCTATTTCTCTCCCAATTAGACACAGTGAAATTCTTTAGCAATTGTGATCTAAACTTCTGATTTTAAATTTTTCTTTCCTATCTTGAAAATCACTCTGCATGCATGCTAGGTCTCTTTAGTTGTGTCCGACTCTTTGCGACCCTATGGGCTGTAGCCCACCAGGCTCCTCTGTCCATGGAATTCTCCAGGCAAGAATATTGGAGTGGGTTGCCATGCCCTCCTCCAAGGGATCTTCCAGACCCAGGGATCAAACCTGTGTCTCTTATCTCCTGCACTGGCAGCAGGGTTCTTTACCAATAGCGCCACCTGGGAAGCCCCTAAAAATGGCCCTAGCTCTCAGATAACTGGTAAAAAAAAAAAACCAGGCATATTCTATTTCAAGAAGAAATTCTGCAGAAAAACCTACCAATCAAGAAACAAGCACATTTTTTTCTACTGTTCATCAGGAAACACTTTATTGATTAATAGGCAGTCAAACAAACAAACAAAAAACACCAGGCTAGTTTAGTGGTACACACAGTAACAGATCATGAATAGGGAAAATCAACTCATCTTCCTTGTGTACCTACCAGGTAAAAGCCACAAGGCTATGACTCAAGACTTCTTAACTGCAGGTCTCCAATGACCTTGGCTGTGGCTAGCGACCCCAAAAGGCTGATCCCCTTTCCTGACCACAGCACCGTTTGTATGTCATTTACTCTGCTTATTCTGAACTTGTTTTAAATTTTTTTTTCTCCCAATACTCTGTTTCTCTCATAAAAGCAGAAACTGGGTCACCTCTTACACTTTCAAACTTATTCCTTTTGGGGTCCCTAGCCAATGCCAGATGACTTAAGAGAGTGTGACAGAGTGGGAGGTCACAACTGATTGAGAGGGAATAATAAACCCAGGAAGGCTTCCTAGAGCAGGCAGCGTTTGAAACGACCTTTAAGGATGAACAGGATTTCAGCAGCCTGGCTGCCCAACATAGACTCATCCAGGAAGAACTGCCAGAGAATTAAAACTCACGCTGAGTTCAATCAAAAATCACCACTGGAGTGTGAAAGGAACTTTCCTAGTTAAGCAATTCCAGAACATTTCCCCGCTCTTGGCTGCATGAGTAGTGGTGGGGAACCGCTATATCCGGGTGGGCTAGCATGAAGTCTTCTCCACGGACGGTTAGCAGGTTGGCCTGGAAAAGGGCCTTGGAGGTCTGACATGGGGCAATGTGCATTGGTATGCTGTACCCCACGGTGGGTGGGTATCAGGGACCACCATCGAGGAGACCTGAGTGCCTGGGTCTCTACCTGAGTGCCTGGGTCTCTGCCTGGGCACCTGGATCTCTACCTGGGTACCTGCAGCTACAGCGCTTCAGACTGAAGATGTTTCCAGCAAGGGTAAAGAACATGCCATCTAGTTTGGTTCCGCTGAGGCTCATTCTTAGGAACTGGAGAGACTGGATGGCTGTCCAACCCCTGGGGACTGGATATCTCCACAGGTTCTTGGCCTTACCTGATCAACAGAAATTGATGACAGACCAGACAAGAAATTCAGGCAGGCTTGATTTGGGCTCCTGCTACAGCAGTGGGCAATGAAAACATGTCACAGGCCCTCTTCCTCGCTCCCCAAGTGGAGGGAGCTGGCTCCTTCCACGGGGTGGGGGCAGGAGGCAGGTCTGGGGTCAGGCCGAGCAGGGGCCTGGGTGGGCAAACCTGGGTGGTGCTGTGTGCAGGGGACATGTGAAGGGCCCTGCTTTTGCTCCCGACCCCCTGTTTTTGCTCCAGGAGCCTCAAAAGCAGCAGTTGGGTTTTGAGTCTTTCTGTATGTTATTGTCCAGCATTTTCCCCAGCTGCATATCACAGTCACGTCTAGTCCTTACAGTCTCTTTGTATTTTATGCTGGACGAGATGCTGTCTAGGTACAGTGGTGTCCCAGGTCCCAGCCGGACTCATGTGGAGAGTGACAAGCCCGGTCAGTTCACCGTGAGGTATTTCAGGCTGAAATCATGTGTTCGCTGTGGAAAAACTTAGAAACCAAGAGGTCTGTGTCTTTTTTCCAGTGGTGGTGGTGATGCGTATTTTAATGAGAGGCACAAGCTTCGCCCAACAGCCTGGGACCTGAGTTTTGAAGCGCTCAGGGTGGAGGAGGGAGGAGACCCCCCAAGGACCAGCTGGTGAGTTCGCAGCCCCGAGCCACTGCACCACGGTCGCGGTTAACCCCCGGGGCAGCTGGGGCCCTGAACACAGGCGCTTCACACGCAGGACGACAAGGCTTCCACACTGTCTTCCCCGGCTCACCAAAGCCCAGAGCTGAGTTATCGGAGGAGGTGGGAGCTGGAGGGGCTGGGGGCAGGCAAGGAGGAAGGAAATAAGGAGACGGAAAAAATCTTTTTTAAAAAACCCTTCGACAGAATCTGATAACCTGGAGTACACGGTGATCGGTGCCTGACGGCATACAAACGCCAAAAGGCAAGTTCCAGGACAGGCCAACTTAAGACTTAATATTTGCCTTTCACTGAGCAAACTAATAAATCCCCTACAGTTTTAGCCACGCAGAGCTCCCAGTTTTTATTTATTGGTCAAGACGGCAGGCAGGTTTTTTTCTCCCTCCCGGTCACCCCAGGCAAACAGCGGTCCCCCCGCCCCCCCAGCCTGTCATCAGTCTGAATGTCTATTTGCCTTCTCCTTCGACAAACTCTTGCTCGGTGCAGCTGACAACAAGTGCAAACAGCTCTGAAGGAGTTGTTGGTAATGGACTTCCTAAGACAGCCCGGCCTTTGGCTGGTGTGGCCGAAGGCAAAGCAAGAGTCACCCATCAGCCATGGGGTGCGTCAGACAAGGCTTAGAACTTGACACACGGCAGGAGAACTTGGAGGACCATTACGACCACCCCCTACCTCTCCCATTTTATTGACGGGAAAACTGAGACCTGGAGAAATAGGTGTGAGTGACTTATACATGATCTTGGAGCAAGCTGAAATTAACCCGGGGACTGCCCTGGAGGTCCAGTGGTTAAAACTCCTTGCTTCCATTGCAAGAGGCGCGAGTTCAATCGCTAGTCGGGGAATAAAGATGTTGATAAATCAACACATAGACAAACAACTGCTGGATACTTTTTAAAAACTTAAGGGAAAAAGAAATTACGGCTAGGACTAGAGTCAGAGAGAAAAAAAAATAGCAGATCTTTTAAGTCATGAACTATGTCTCTCCATATGGCGACACTGTGGACGGCACGGCTAGAAGTAGTTTTGGGGGATGAGTGACGTGACTCCCTCATTTTACATGGAAGGAACTAGGAAGCGGGACATCCTGGGACAAAAACTCAGACCTCCCTGTCTCCCCACTCTATGCTTTTTTTTTAAATCAGTGTTAAGACACACAGCTGGACCCAGAAATGAGATGCCTTTGGCTCGCTATCGGATGGAGAAATTGACACATGTGGACACTTGGCCACCCATGAAGTACTCCTTAGAATCCTGCTGTCCCCCCTAAGGCTGAACATCATCCAACCTTCTCTCCCAGGTCTCTCTCAAGCTGCCAGAAAGGCTGCCTCCCCCAGGGCCTGCCCATCCTGCATCCAATGCTGGAAACGGAATTCCTGCACTAGTCAGGGGTAGATCTAGATAAGAGCGATGCTCTAGACCACTTCAGGCTCTGGGGATCTGGGATTTGACACAGATGAGAAGAGAAGAGAAGAGAAGAGGGAAGAAGAGGAAACTGCTGCTTTTGGCACCACAGTGGGACTTCTTCTGGAACCAATGACCACGTGTGGGATATAAAAACTAAGGAAACATCTGAAAAGAGTCCTTTAAAAAAAAAAAATGTCACCCCGGGAGCTGGCCAGTGTTCCGTCAACGACAGTGAAGGCAGGGAGACTGAGGACAGAGGGAAAGAACCACGTGCGGGAGGCTGGGTCTTAATCTCGACAGGTGTGTGATGACAGAGTCGTTTCCAGATGCTTGCGTGCTCATCTCTACCCTAGTAGGTGATGACCTCCGCCCCCTGCGCCGGGGCCACCACACAAGATGAGCACGGTTAGATGAGATGCTTAAGCCTGTCTTTCAGCAGAAGAGATAAAGCCTTGATCCTCTGACAAGAAGCAACAACTTCAGGATGGCATGCAATCCTGAAAGCCTGGCTTTAACTAACCTGAAAAGAACCTGTAATTTGCCTTCAGGTTGTTCTCACTTGTCATGAGCACCCCAAACTGGGGCTGGCACAACCTCCTTCTCCTCTCTCCCCCGCGACCACTACCAAGTTCCGCTGCCTTATCCCAGATAAAGCCAGTGTCTGGAAAGGGAAGGGAACTGGGGGAGGGGAGTTCCAAGTCAACAGCATCTGAGTTGACCTTGAAGGTTATCCAGGAGACTTCAGACAGAGCACACACTTCGGCCCAATTTACACGCCCCTGATATTTTAAGGGACCCTAGAGGTCAAAGGAATTTCAGGAAGTGTTCCAGCCAACTCCTTCACTCTCCAGACAATGCCATCCCAAAGATTTTTAGCTCTTAGTCCGTCTAGCTAAGATGCAGAAATTTTCTTCTTGGCTCTTATTCTATACAAATGTGTCACACATACACACACACACACACACACACCCCATAGTCTATTTTCCATTGTTTCCAGTGACCGTATTATTTTTGTTTCATCAGGAGCTGTTTTGTTCTCAACAGAAAAGGTTCACTTCATCAACAGGACTTGGGTTTTGTGGGGCCCCATCTGTGGTCCGGATCCTCTAGAAACCCGATCAACTCTGGCTGCTGGATAGTCTGTAATGAACCATGGTGTTCTGACGTGGACTCCGACTGCCCCGCTGGGAGCTGATCACGCATCTGTATCAACAGAAGACGTCTTCGTGCTCTGCTCCTCCAGACGCGCACCTGCGTGCAATCCGAACCAAGAAAGTGGAACGTGGGCAACGCTAGTCTTCAGGATCCAGCTCCCGGCGAGAGCCCTTCCAATGTCCCAGCATCTTTAGAGCCTGAAGGATTTCTGCACAGACCTGTGTCAGTCTGGAGCCTGCAGGACCAGACCCCACATCCACGAGGAGGGATGCTCTTCCAAGGCTGCTTGTACTCCAACGTGCAAACACCAGCCTTTTTAGAAGGAGCAAAATGTAAGATCAGTTGACTTACGTGTAGTGAACTATTCACTCTGTATCCAGCTGAGAAGTGATGGAGTTAAAGAGAACTGCTGAGTCCAAAAGCACAGCAGACGTGGGAAATGGGGAGCATCAAAGAATGGAGGAGAAAATCCTCTAGTTTCCAAGAACTGGTGGGGGTGGTCTGAAGATCAGGCACCAGCAGAAGGAGTTATAAGGTCCAGGATCACGGCGGCCCCTTCAGCTGGAGGTGGCCTCCTACCACGCAGGTCAGCACAGACAGGATTCCTCAGGCCGAGGCTCTTTGCTTTCTCCTCAAACATCTTCTTAAATCCAGAAGCTCCTTTAGCCTCCAGAACGTGTGTGTGTGTTAGTCACTCAGTCACATCCAACTCTTTGCAACCCCATGGACCTGTAACTTGCCAAGCTCCTCTGTCCATGGGATGAGAATTCTGGAGTGGGTAGCTATTTCCCTCTCCAGGGGATCTTCCTGACCCAGGGATTGAACCCAGGTCTCCTGTGTTGCAGGCAGATTCTTTACCAACTGAGCCACCAGGGAAGTCCATTCTCCAGAATAAGACTTCTCACTCCAATCCAGAGCGCTTGCCTCTTAAGAGAAGGTCCCATCGTAGCTCCGTGGTGTCTTCATGGTTACACTGAGGTTCCTGGTGGGGGATGTGGGCGACAGGAACAGTTCTCCACCTGTCCTGCCTTCCAGGCCTGTGGACCAAAAAAACAGCATCAGAGTGAGATTCTAACGCCTTCTGTCCTTTCAATGGATGTCTTTCTACAATGAACATCACCTTCCTGTCTTTAATCCAGAATGTTCTAGCTACTGAACAGAACATTGTTGTTGTTTTTTAGTTGCTCAGTTGTGTCCAGCTCTTTGTGACCCCCAAGGACTGTAGCCCTCCAGGCTCCTCTGTCCATGGCATTTCCCAGGCAAGAATGATGGAGTGGGCTGCATTTCCTTCTCCAGGGGAATCTTCCCAACCCAGGGATCGAACTCACATCTCCTGCACAGGCAGGCAGATTCTTTACTGCCGAGCCTCCTGGGAAGCCCGATGCTCCTTCAAGCAGTATTTTAGTTAAAGTGGGGAAAAGGCCTGTTTACACTGTTCAAGTTTCCTTGGTGGCTCAGATGGTAAAAAAAAAAAAAATCCACCTGCCAATGCAGAAGACCCAGGTTCGATCCCTGGGTTGGGAAGGCAACCTACTTCAGTATGCTTGCCTGGAGAATTCCATGAACAGTGGAGCCTGGCGAGCTACAGTCCATGGAGTCACAAAGAGTCGGACATGACTAAGTGACTAACACATACTGTTCAAGGAACTCTGTTCACTGCATCATTGCTGGGAACCCTCACGCAAGCCTTACCACTACACCACGGCTGATTTTAAAAACCAAACACAGCTCAGAAGAAGTGGACAATCCTGTTTTTCAACCTGTGAGCTCTGGGGTCAGGAGCATGGAGGGGTCAGATCACCCAGTTTACAGATGAAGAAATCGAGGCACAGAGGGGCCACGCTTCTCGGGACAGGATGGCCAGCACCTGGTCCCTCAGCCTGATGTCCACTGCAGCTGGAACAGCCCTCTGCTCCCACAGGTGGCCGTCCCCTCAGGCGTGTCCGACTCTCTGCGACCCCACGGCCAGCAGCGCACCAGGCTTCCCTGTCCTTCACCGTGTCTCAGTTTTCTCAAACTCATGTCCACTGAGTACATTATGCCATCCACCCACCTCATCCTCTGTCGCCCGCTTCTCACGAGACCCTTAACAACTAGTTAGGAGATGATCCAGAGTGGATAGGGGAGGAAATGGAAAAATACGATTTAACACATCTCCCTTCGGCACTGCTGACTGTAAATACATGAAGATGGACTTGGCCTTATGCGTTCCTGGCTTCCCACTACCCCACCTAACTCCCCGTTTCTGAGCAACAAATACACTAAGTACCACGAAACGCCCTCACGGGACTTCCTCGTCTTAAAATTGCTGAGACCTTCCCTGGCAGCTCAGCTGGTAAAGAATCCACCTGCACTGCAGGAGACCCCCTTTTGATTCCTGGGTCAGAAGTTCCTCTGGAGAAGGGACAGGCTACCCTCTCCAGTATCCCTGGGCTCCCCTGGAGGCTCAGCAGGTAAGAAACCCGCCTGCAATGCTGGAGGCCTGTGTTAGGCCCTGGGGCTGGGAAGGGATCTTTCCAGGACCGAACCCGGGTCTCCTGCATTGACAGGTGGATTTTCTCACCATCTGAGCCACCGGGGAAACTTGAACAGTTTAAATAGGCCTTTTCTCCCCCTTAACTAAAACACTGCTTTTAGAAGCAGCGCTGGGCTTCCTAGGCGGCCCAGGGTTACCCTGGGCAAGGCGGGAGGTGCGAGTTCAGTCCCTGGGTCGGGAAGACCCCCCGGAGGAGGGCATGGCAGCCCACTCCAGCGTTCTTCCCTGGAGAACCCCGTGGACAGATGAGCCTGGCGGGCCACAGTGCGCGGGCTGGCGTGGAGTCGGACAGGACTGAGCGACTGAACACACACACAGTCACGGGTGCAGATAAATCTGGGCCCCCCGCGCCTCTGATTCCCGCACCGCCGGCCCATGAGAATCACCTGCAAATCGGCTCGTTCACAAGCACCACGCGGGAGGAGATGCTGAGAAGGCAGGCAGAAGCCAGACAGGCACGCTCCACTCCTGTGGGCCACAGCAGAGAGGCAACACTGACGGAGCCTGAGGCCGGAAGGGCCTCTGCATCAGGGGGCCGTGCGCGGAGGGCGCGGGGTGCAGGGGGGCCAACAGGCCCCTCTGCCCCCCACGGTCCTGTGAGGTCGCGGCTCAGCCTGGCGCGAGGGAGCTCTCCTTCCTGGGGGCTTGGGCTAAACCCCGGGTGGGGATGTGTGGGCTGCGATGAAGCCAGAGAGAGGGGTGCTGACGGTCAGAGACGGCAGGACGTCACCATAAGCGCCTTGGGGGGGGAGAAGATGCCTCAAGACGTGTGCCTGCGGGAGCACCATGGAAGGACGGAGTCTGCAGGCAGGAGTCAGCTCCCCCAAAAGCCTGCGCAGCAGCCTTCACAGAAGCACCCTGGGGCTCCAGGCAGCAAAGAGGGAGACCAGAAGCCTCTCCCTCCAGACACTCTCTCTCCCTGGGACCCCGAAACGCCCCCAACGGCCCCAAAGTTCTGCTAAACTTTCTGGTTTCCACGTTCCCCCTCCTCAGACGCCTGAACCAGCGAGGACCAGGGAGAAGGCCTTTCCCCAGGGAGACGCACAAGGCCAGCAAATGAACGGGCAGCTGCCCGGGAATCACTCGGGGACGTCCTTCTCGTCTCCCGGCAACCGCACGCACTCGGCACCGGGACATTAAACACGGAGGGGAACGCCGGGAGGCATGCGCAAAACAAAACAAAAAGCCAAACACACCGCCGCTGCCCACCGCCCGACTCATCCCACAGCCCCACAGACCCAGCCAAGGGGGCCAGGGCGCGGGGAGGGGAAGGGTGGACACGAGAGCGTCCACCCAGGGGAGGAGAACGAGGTTAGGACCAGCCTCAGCAGGGCCAGACACACCCTCGCCCCACACCAAAGCCTTCTGGGTCTAGCGTTTGTATTTGGCCAAAGACACACCTCTGTTAGCCTAGAGAAAGGCACTGGGCCAGCAGATTAGCGGGCACCTGGAGATCTGAAAGATCACTTAGAAACCCAGACTTGGGGGCGGGGTGGGGGTGGGTGGGAAGCTGACGGTGGCTGAGACGCCGGGTCGGCTTCCCTGCCTCTCCCCGCAGCATCATTCTCCAGGTGAAGGCAGCTGCTAACGTCAGGACTGGGTCCCCTCCCCCCGTCTTTTCCCTCGAATGTTTCCCTGCCCGTTGCTATGGCCACTAGGAGCTGGTTAGACAGGACTCCAACACGCCACCTTGCCCTTCAGACCCTGCTTCTTTGAAAACACCCAGGACAGAAGGAGAACGCATGTTAAAGAGTGTACAGGTGGAACAACCCCTGGAGAAAAACTGAGGACCAGGAAAGGAAGAACAGTAGTACCAGGAGGGCCCCTGCGAAAGGCTGAGTGCGTGTGCACGCAAGCTCAAGTCATGCCTGACTCTGCCACCCCAGGGACCGTGGCCCGCCAGGCTCCTCTGTCCTTGGGATTCTCCAGGCAAGAACACTGGAGCGGGTCGCCATGCCCTCCTCCAGGGGATCTTCCCGACCCAGGGATGGGACCCGCATCTCTTGCTTCTCCTGCACTGGCAGCCAACAGGTTCTTTACCACTGTGCCACCTGGCAAGCCTGACATGCTGAGTGTCAGCCCCCAAAGATACATCTTAATACCCCTGCAACCTGTGAATGTCTACAGCATAAGAGACCACGCAGGTGTGAGCAAGTCAAGGATCTTGAGAGGCAGAGATTGTCTTGGATGACTGGGGGAGAGGGGACACGTACACTCACAAGTGTCCTAATAAGAGGGAAGCAGAGGGGGAGGATGTGACACAGGAGAAGGAGCAAGAGGTGTGACGACAGAAGAGGGAGGCCGGAGGGAGTGTTTCAAGGCAGGAAGCAGGAGGCAAGGGAAGCAGGCGGTCTCCAGAGGCTAGAAAGGCCAAGAAATGAACCCTTCCCGAGAGTTTTCCAAAGGAAAACAGCCCTGCAGACACCTTGACTTCAGCCCAGTGAAAGTGGCCAATGAAAGAGACCGTGAGAGAAGTGAGTGTGGCTTCAAGCCACTACGTTCGTGATGATCTCCTTGCAGCATATAGGGAACCAAACTTGTCAATCAGGGCACACACCGTCTGCTTCCCCACAGACGGAGAGAAGAGGGTTGCTGGCTGCTCTTGGTTGGGGTTGGGCGGCCGGCGCTGGGATGAAGTCTGAGGCACTGGAGGATGCTCAGCTACACCCCTGGCCTCCAGCCTCGAGAAGCCAGGAGCAGCCCCGCTCAGGGCGACCACTGAAAACGCCTCGGACACGGCGTGTGTCTGGCATTGGGGGTGGGGGGTGGGGAACAGCGGAATCCCTCCCACGGGCAATCCCTGCCTCTGAGGTGCGGCCCGTTCTTGACTTCAGCTGCACCTGAGAACCACCTGGCAAGGTTTTCAAAACTCCCATGCCTGGGGCTCGGCCCTGTCTGGGGAAGCCGGAATCGCTCAGGGCGGGACGAGGCAGCAGTTAGAGCAAGGCTGCTGATTCCGACGGGCGACGGGTGCTGAGAACCGCTGAACGTTGCCAAGGGCCAGCAAGCCCAGAGGAGAGAAGAAGAAGGTGGCGATACACCTGAGTCCCAACGACAGCCAGGACGCAAGATGCCCCGAGGCAGAAGCCGCCCCCAGGCTCAGCAGGGCAGACTTGGAAACGTACATCCCGGCTGCCAGACGGGCGACTGGCTGGCCCGGGATTCCTGGTGGCTGTGTCACCTCGCTTCCCGTCAGAACAGGGTGATGCCCTGCAGGAAGGCGTCTCCCAGGAATAACCACACAGAGCCTCAGCCTCCTCCGCTCACAAAGGCAGCACAAAATGAGCCGGCTCCCACCCAACGCTACGAACATGAACTCACTGGACAAGATGCACCACCTCGGTAAAAACGGTGATCCTGCGATGGGGCCGGTTTAGGGACAGGAAGCCTCCATTCTGCACCAGTCGGTAAAGTCCCCAGGCACGGAAACCGGAATCCTCCCACAGGGATGCTCTCTGAGCAAGGAGAGACCACGTCTCGAAACCTGTCCTGATAATAAGCTTGGCTGGCGGCCCCTGCTCGGGTCAGAGCGGAAAGGGAGGAGAGAATCTAATGAGAAACCAGCCGCTGAGCAAGAGACAGAGCTGAACAGGCTGATGCTCTGACTTCTTGCAGAGAAGGATGCGGTCACGTGTAAGTTCTCTCTTCTGCTGGGACCATCTTCTGCCTTCATTATTTCATCCCCAGCCTGCCTGGCCGAAAGGCTGAGCCAAGCATTTCCTTATTTCCTTTGGCCCAAATCGTGAAGTCCAGGGCGTCACTGGGGTAAGCAGAGGGGAGGAGGAAGAGGAAGGAAAAAACAAAAAGAGGAAGATGGGAAGGAGGTGAGGAGGGAAGAGAGAGAGGAGTGGAGGACAGAGGAGGAGGGGACAGGACAGAGGCTCACGGCTACAGGATGAACAGGCCCCACCTGCGCCAGCCCTACCTGGCCACCTGGATGGGAAGGTGCGTCGGGCTCTCTTAGCAGGGGCCCCCACCCTGCAGGATCTGATGCCTGATGGTCTGAGGTGGAGCTGATGTAACAACAGTAGAAATAAAGTGCACAGTAAATGCAATCTGCCTGAATCATCCCCAAACCCTCCACCCAACCGACCTGGGTCCATGGAGAAACCGTCTTCCAGGAAACCGGTCCCTGGCGCCAAAACGAGTCGGGGCCCGCTGTTCTACAGAAGAGGCGAACTCCCTGTGGGTCTTTGAGAGGCGAAGAGTCAGTGGCATGGAGCCTCCCCGCTCCTGCCCTTCCCTTCCCCGGGATTCTTCCAGTCCACTTCATGCACCTGCTTGGAACAGAGCAGAGAAAGCCAGTCACCCTGCACCAGGGCCATCAAAGAGGAAAGGAGCCCAGAGGTCTGGTCTGTCCCCAGAGACACTGAACAGGTTCCTGGGCAAAGAATCTAGGGCTTTGGGGCTTTGGGGCTCCCACTGGCCATTTCCAAGGCTCCCGCATTCCCTTCCTACATCCCGCCCTTCCCCACAGAGTCGGAATGCATCTCACTCTTAACTAGAGCAACTGAACATTTCAGTTCATTTCAGAACTAGAACCTCTGGGTTCCCTTCAGCCTGTAAACCTCGTATGCTAATGTCCCGACTGTTGCAAACTCATTGAGAAATAAGCTTTAGGAAGCTTCCAGATGTTCCGCTTGCAGGGTGGTATTTCTCTGCCTCTGTCCCCAGGGTCCACTCACGAGGCCCAGCAGCCTGCCCGCCCCGGTGAAATCCGAGGGCCAAGAGGCACTGTCCGGGGGTGGGCGGGGAGACGCCCTTCCCCGCAGGACCACAGGCAACCACTGCCTTCACCAACTCCACCCCGGCAAAGACACGACCTTCTACACCCATGGATTCTTCCGCCATCCCCACGCCCTGTTTCTTTCACTCTTCCAGGTGAGCCCTGCATCCCCGGGGTTTGATTCACACAGTGCGAACACCTCTGACCGACAACAGAGGTGCAAGTCCGTGACTCCCAAAGGAATAAGCTTTGTCCTCTGTGAGCATCCACCGCGCCTCTCCCTTAAAATTCTCATCAGATAGCCCCCGTAACGGAGTCCAGGACCCAACAATACGGGGCAGCCCTTTCACGTGAGACGCTAAGTCAACACCAGCAGAGACGTCTTAGGAGCCGGACCAGCCAGAACAACAAGGGAATGGCGTTCGTGACCTGTCAAGGCCCCCGCGGGGCTGGTGGCCTCTGATCTCTAGGAAGCTAACTGCCAACGGGCAGCCTTGCACACACACAGCCACGCACACGCCCTTCCCCACACGCACACCCCTGAGGGATTCTTTGCCCAAGGTGACGCGGTATCCCTTTGATGCTCGCCGGGTGTGTTCCCATTGGGCGAAAACCAGACCTCAATAAAACCGGGCATTATCAAGAGGCCGCTGGTGGGTGATAGCACCCGCCTGTTATCTTCGTGGCCCTGGGTGGGGCGCTCTGTGGTTCTCCACGGAAAAGCATTAACTTCTAGGTGGATCAAAGACCCTTCCGAACCGGCCAACCCGGATCTCTTGTTTATCCGCAGGGGACTGTTCCCAAAGATGGACTTTAAGATAACTGGGACCCCAGTCCCGGACTCACTCAGTCCTCTGCTTATCTATCACCCAGTGTGTCCCTCGGGGGCCGCCTAACGGCCAATCACAGGGCCTCCTGCTCTCTCTTGCTTTTCCCAGTGGCCCATTTAACAACAGAGCGGGGGCCTGGGCCCCGGAGTGTCCTGGCCCTGCTGCAAGCTGGGGGCCTGGGGGCAGAGAGACACCTACTTGGGGGGGAATCTCTCCATGAATCACCCCAGGGAGGGGGTGTTCCAGAGAGCAGGGTGTTTACTACACTCTTTCCCCGAGAGGGAGACGCCGACGGTTCCTAGGCGGACAGTTCCCCACACTTGGCCCCTGATGTCCCTGGTGGGACTCTACCGTCTACCCTGATGTTCCAGGGCCTGCGATCCACCCGCGGGAGGACCCAGGGGGACCTCCGAGCTGGTCTGGCTCTGGACTGCCCGTCGGCCAGGAGAGGAAGAGTAGGTGCGCCTGAGGATGGCAGGTGTGGCGGCCTGGGTGCCCCCCCAGCCTTCCTCGGCTCCACACAGGCCTGGCAGCTGCGTGGTGCGGCCAGGCTGGTCTCCTCTCCGCTCAGGGCGCCCGGCTCAGCGTGCAGCCCTGGCAAGGCACACGGTGAACAGAGGAGGGAACCAACAAGTGAGCCACTTGCAGCTCAGCGGCAGGCCTGCGCGCTAAGTCGCTTCAGTCGTGTCTGACTCTGCAGCCTCTGTGGACTATGGCCCGCCAGGCTCCCCGTCCATGGGGATTCTCCAGGCAAGAACAGCGGAGTGAGTTACCATGCCCTCCTCTAGGGGATCTTCCTGACACAGAGATTGAACGCTGTGTCTCTTATATCTCCCGCATTGGCAGGCGGGTTCTTTACCACTAGCGCCACCTGGGAAGGCCTCAATCCCCCCAACAGGGAGAACTCCAGGAAGCATGTGCCCCTGGAGATGCGTCACTTAATGATACGCAGTCAGATTGAGGTTCACTTTCAGAGTCCCAGGCACGTGAGCTCAATCCTCTGTGACCCACCTGTAAAGCAGGAATTACACTCACACCGCCTCCCCGGCAGGGGCGCTATGAGGACTGAGGCTCAAGAAGGAGGGCTTGTCTTTATCACCGTATTTCCCCATAGCACTGTCTCTATGGAGGAATCTAGGGGACTTCCGCGGTGGCCCAGTGGCTAAGACTCTGCCGTCCCAACGCAAGGGGCCCAGGTTCGATCCCTGGTTGGGGAACTAGATCCCATACACAGCAACTACAGATTCCGCAGCCACAATGGAGACTCGGCTCAGTGAAATAAATATTTTTAAAAAAGGAATCCAGGTAGCACGTTTTCAAGGGTGGAAGAAGAAGTGCGTGCCTTGGTTATATCCCTGGTGTGGACTAGATTTAAGAGGCATCTGAAATGCCAGCTTGACCTTCCATCACTGCTTTTCTCCTCCTTTTTTAAATCAGTGAAGTTGTTTCTGGCATCAAGAGGAACCCTTACCTCTTTTCATGCCCCCTCATCTGCCCCTAAAAGCCTGAGGACTCCACGCGCAGAGAGTTGGTGAGGGAGCCAGGGGTCACGAGCGGGTGATGGGGGCCATTTCCAAGGGAGCCCCACCGTGAACATGGCCACGGACAGTCCAGGGGCTGCACGCTTGATCCCAGCCCAGCTGAGGCCACCGGGGACCCCAGCGTTGCCATTGTGAAATGTATAGACACTTGATGGCTCAGTGGTAAAGAATCCACCTGCAAAACAGGAGACACAGCAGACTTTCGATCGATCCCTGTGTCGGGAAGATCCCCTGGAGAAGGAAATGGCAACCTACTCCAGTATCCTTGCCTGGAGAATCCCATGGACAGAGGAGCCTGGCCGGCTACAGTCCATGGGGTCGCAGAGAGTTGGACATGACTGGGCACGCATGCACGCATGGGTGAATGTACAGACACCCTCTGCCTTTAGCTTGTACGTCTTTCCTCTGCGTTTCTCAGGCTTTTCACATGTGGACTGTCTTCCTCAAACCCCTGGTCCGTCTCATTCCCGTTAGAGACGCCACAGCCTTGAAGAGCCAACCCAAGCAGCATGGCTGTCTGCGGACTCTGCCTGCTGTGCCGGGGCCCCGGCCCAGGCCGGACGGCGTGTGACACGGGCGCTGACCAGATAAGGAAGCGGGGTCTCTGCACCCCACGGCCACGGCGGGCCGAGGCTGCCACCCAAGCCTGCAGCTGGGCTGCAGGAGGGGCGGGGAGGTCAGGCCGCGGGTTCACAGGACAGGCCACCCACACAGCGCATCAGGGCCGCTGGCTGTCCCCAGGGCCAGCCCCGCTCTGGCCCTCGGCCCTGCCTCGCAACAGGCCCCCACATGGCCTCCCTCGGGGAGGACGAGAGGAGGAGGGGCTGAAGCCAGGGGCGAGGAAGAGCCAGAGACCCTTCCTGGGCGGGGGTGGGGGCGGCATGTCCCCCCAGCTGCAAGGCCGAGGGCACGAGGCCTGCGATGCGCTGGGGTCTCCCTCTCCTAAAACCCAGATGTGTTCCCAGGGTCTGATGGAACCTGAAAGAACCCGAACCTTCTCTGGTTACTTCACACTTTTCTAATTAAATACGCAAACTGGATTTTCATGTTTGCAGAGACAGCTTTGACCGCGAGTGTAGCCAGCGGAGCAAAAGGGGAAGGATCTCCTTCGTGTTCTCTCTCTCTCTTTTCTCTCTCTCTCTCTTCCCTCTGAAAGCACAGGGACACGGGGGGAGGGGAGAAAACAGGATCCTGGCAGCCTGGCCTCCAAGCGCCCCTGGAGCCGGCCTGCGTTCTGTTGGAAGCTTTTCTCTTTTCTTCGCTTCCCGAGACACCAGTCCTCATCCCGGTCAGCTGGGCAGGGGTGGAGGTGGAGGGGAGCTGGGTGAGGCTCTGGGAAAAGAGAAGAAACGGGCAAAGCCCAGATCCTCTGACTTAACTGCCCAGAAAAGAGCCTGAACGCCTCGTCTGGGTGGAAGGCAACCGTTCCAGGTTCCTTGGCATGGTGGGCCTTGCCGGAATCCAGAGCCCCGGCTGGCAGAACAAGGGTGGACAGTGGAACCGGCCGGGGGGTGGGGGGTGGTCTGGGGCGGGTGAGGGGGAGGTCTCAGTGAATCACATAAATTAGAGACAGAAGGGATGTCAGGCCACCTTCACTTCCTTCCTCTCCTAATGGGAATTATCTCATTAGCCCTGAGCTTCCTAGAGGCTAACTTTAAATGATTCCTGTGGCGGGGGTTTCAGTCCACAGCCGCACCACCCATCCCCCCACTCACTGCCCCCTTCCCCATCAGCTCTGCCTCCAGACGGGCTCTTAAAGGAACAGCAGTCAAAAGACACCAGTTCAACCTATTTCACTCTGAAAGCCTTGCTCCAGACATCTCATTCAATGTTAAGTTTTGCCCTTTCAACCTTTATTTCCACTTATAGGAATTTATTATAAGAAAATGGTCATGGAGGGACTGCCCTGGGGGTCCAGTGGTTAATTAAGACTTGGCCTTCCAATGCGGGTGTGGGTTCGATCCCTGGTGGGAGAACTATGATTCTACAAGCCTCATGGCCAGAAAACCAGAACATAAAGCAACAACAGTGATATTGTGACAAATTTAATAAAGACTTTAGAAATGACCCACATATAAAAATCTTATTTAAAAAAAGATAACAGTCATGGACACAGTTGTTGTGCTATGTTAGTTGCTCAGTCATGCCCGAGTCTGTGTGACCCCCTGGACTGGAGTCTGTGCCAGGCCCCTCCGTCCATGGGATTCTCCAGGCAAGAGTACTGGAGTGGGTAGCCATCTCGTTCTCCAGGGGATCTTCCAGAACCAGGGATCCAATCCGACTCTCCTGCAATGCAGGCAGATTCTCTACTGTCTGAGCAACCAGGGAAGCCCCGTGGACACGGTAACAGGTCAATAAAGACACACCTTATGCCCACTTCCCCCAGAAGACAGACATACTGTAATCTCTGGGACCTATGAATGCTATCTTATGCGGCAAAGGAGCCTCTGCAAACGTGTTAAGCTAAGGAAGTTAAAAAGGCGAGATGGCCTTGGACCATCCACGTTAGCACTGAATGCCGTCACAGGTGTCCTCATACAAGAGCAGAGGGGCATTTGACTCCAGACATGAAGACACGACAGGATCACAGAGGGAAGGGTGGGGTGATGTGGCTGCCGCTCCGGGTGAGCCGACAGCCTCCAAAAACAGCGAGAGGCCGGGACCATTCCTGCCCCCGACTCCCCATCCCTCCCTGTCCCCAGAGCCTCCTCAAGGAGCCAGCCTGGATGACAACAACCGGAGATTTTAGCTCCTAAGACTCATTTCAGACTTCTGGCCTCCAGAACTGCAAGAGAGTAAATGTGTGTATTCTTATAAAACCACGAAGTTGACGGTAATTTGTTACAGCAGACGCAGGAAACTAGTACAGATATAAATAAGATTCTTGCTACCAGGATTGTCATCAGGGCCTTATTTCACAGCAAAGAAAAAAAATTTTTAAATATTCAAAAATAACCATGTCATAATCCTGCAATGAAATAGCTACCGTAAAAATACTGAATTATTACTTCATAATAAAGGGTTAATGTATAACTGAGTATGAATTCTAAATATTTCCCTTGCCATTTATACATTTTCCTAACGGTGAGCATGGCCCCCCACGTGGCTCAGTGGTAAGGAATCTGCCAGCAACTCAGGAGACGTGGGTTCGATTCCTCCATCAGGAAGATCCCCTGCAGAAGGGAATGGCAACCCACTGAAAGATTCTTGCCTGGGAAAATCCATGGACAGAGGAGCCTGGCGGGCTACAGCCCAGGGAGTAACAAAGAATCAGACACGATTTAGTAACTAAACAACAACAACAATTGGTAAGCATCTTATTATTACTTCTGTGGTTGCAAAAGTCACATGTTTACTTGTAGGGTGGTAGGAGGGTTAAGGATGGTTTGATCCCTTTCAACGAATGAAGGTGGAGGAACTGGAGACAGTTTAGCAGAGAGAGATAAGACAGAATCAGAGAATCCAGGGCTCTAAAGTTTCCTGGCCAAGAGGTTCTTCTTCACATATGCCACAGCCTGGTGTCACGGCCCCCCACCCATGCCCATCTGCAGACCCTCCTCCCTAACGCATGAACCTCCCTTACAGGCAGCTCATTCCCCTCGGCCCTTTACTTCAAGTCTGCTTCCTCCAGGCCCCCACCAAGCATGTCTCTCTCTGCCTCCATCCTCTGATGCTGTTCTTTGCAGCTGGATGATGTATTAGCTTCCCAATGCTGTTATCACAGTCTATTGATACCACAAACAGGCAGCTTAAAACAACACACATTTATCTTCTCATGGTTCCAGAGGCCAGAACTCCAAGGTCAAGGTGGCCACGGGGTGGTGCCTTCTAGAGGCCTTGAAGAAGAGTTCTCTCCCGGCTTCTGGTGGCTCCCAGCAACCCCTGGGTCTCCCAGTAGCCCATCACCCCAATTCCTGCCTCTGTCTTCACACTGCCTTCTTCTCCGTGTCTGCCTCCCCTTCTCTTCTCTCCTAAGGACTTACTGTTGGATCCTTAACTAATTACATCTGCAAAGACCCTATTTCTAAATAAGGTCCCATCTGAAGTTCTGAACTGCATACGTGTGTGTGCTGAGTCGTGTCTGACTCTCTGCAACTCCGTGGACTATAGCCCACCAGGCTCCTCTGTCCATGAGACTTTCTAGGCCGTCATGAAATTCCATGGGGACGCTATTCAACCCACTAGGGGTGGTCTGCAACTTCTTTCTCTGTCCACTTCTTCAAGACTCAGTAACTTCAGTCTTCTTTGATTCTTGTAGGTCCTAGAAGTCAATCCCTTTAGGAAGTATCTAGAAGCAGATGGAGTCTCCTTAAATGAAGGAACTTCCCAATAACTGGACTTACCAATGTTAGAGTGGTTGGCCTTAGGAGAGATCAAATTCTCCATCGTTGAAGTGTTCACACAGAAAACACCTCCCTGGGAAGACCTAGAAGAGATCCTGGGTGTGGACAGGAGATGGGATCAGCTGGTCAAAAGAGCTAGGAGAACAGGATTGTACCCAATCCATTTAGCCCAGCACTGGATATAGAGATCTCGTCAAGAAAATCAGAGATACCAAGCAAACATTTCATGCAAAGATGGGCACAATAAAGGACAGAAATGGTAGGGACCTAACATAAGCAGAAGATATTAAGAAGAGGTGGCAAGAATATATAGAAGAACTATACCAAAAAAGATCTTCACAACCCAGATAATCACGATGGTATGATCACTAACCTAGAACCAGATATCCTGGAATGCAAAGTCAGGTGGGCCTTAGGAAGCATCACTATGAACAAAGCTAGTGGACTTGATGGAATTCCAGTTGCGCTATTTCAAATCCTAAAAGATGATGCTGTGAAAGTGCTGCACCCAATATGCCTGCAAATTTGGAAAACTCAGCAGGGGTCACAAGACTGGAAAAGGTCAGTTTTAATTACAACCCTAAAGAAAGGCAATGCCATAGAATGCTCAGACTACCACACAATTGCACTCATCTCACATGCTAGCAAAGTAATGCTCAAAATTCTCCAAACCAGGTTTCAACAGTACATGAACTGTGAGGTTCCAGATGTTCAAGCTGGATTTAGAAAAGGCAGAGGAACCGGAGATCAAACATCTGCTGGATCAAACATCTGCCAACATCTGCTGGATCATCAAAAAAGCAAGAGAGTTCCAGAAAAACATCTACTTCTGCTTTATTGACTATGCCAAAGCCTTTGATTGTGTGGATCACAACAAACTGTTGAAAATTCTGAAAGAGATGGGAATACCAGACCACCTGACCTGCCTCTTGAGAAATCTGTATGCAGATCAGGAAGCAACAGTTATAACTGGACATGGAACAACAGACTGGTTCCAAATCGGGAAAGGAGTATGTCAAGGCTGTATATTGTCACCCTGCTTATTTAACTTACATGCAGAGTACATCATGAGAAATGCCAGACTGGATGAAGCACAAGCTGAAATCAAGACTGCTGGGAGAAATATCAATAACCTCAGATAAGCAGATGACACCATACTTATAGCAGAAAGCGAAGAAGAACTAAAGAGCCTCTTGATGAAAGTGAAAGAGGAGAGTGAAAAAGTTGGCTTACAACTCAACATTCAGAAAACTAAGATCATGGCATCTGGTCCCATCACTTCATGGCAAAGAGATGAGGAAACAATGGAAACAGTGGCAAACTTTATTTTTTGGGCTCCAAAATCACTGAGATGATGACTGCAGTCATGAAATTAAAAGGCACTTGCCCCTTGGAAGGAAAGTTATGACCAACCTAGACAGAATGTTAAAAAGCAGAGACATTATTTTCCCAACAAAGGTTCATCTAGTCAAAGCTATGGTTTTTCCAGTAGTCATGTATGGATGTGAGAATTGGACTATAAGGAAAGCTGAGTGCTGAAGAATTGATGCTTTTGAACTGTGGTGTTGGAGAAGACCCTTGAGAGTCCCTTGGATTGCAAGGAGATCCAACCAATCCATCCTAAAGGAAGCAGTCCTGAATATTCATTGGAAGGACTGATGCCGAAGCTGAAACTCCAATACTTTGGGCACCTGATGCAAAGAACTGACTCATTTGAAAAGACCCTGATGCTGGGAAAGATTGAAGGTGGAAGGAGAAGGGGACGACAGAGGGTGAGATGGTTGGATGGCATCACCGACTCAATGGACATGTGTTTGAATAAACTCCGGGAGTTGGTGATGGACAGAGAGGCCTGGCGTGCTGCAGTCCATGGGGTCGCAGAGAGTCGGACACGACTGAGCGGCTGAGCTGAACTGGCTCTAGCAAAGGCACTAAAGAGATGCTCATTGCCCCATCAGGAGTGCCCTCTTCCATCTCAACAGTCCTCTTTTCAGTGAAAGCATGAAACACTACAAAGCAACATAAACTAAGAATTAGATGATGTGTATATTCAACAGCTATTTTCATGCACCCTATTGGTACACCGAATACAGTCTGACAATCCTACGTGCCTCTCTCTTCTTTGCTGATAAACCAGGACAGATCATATGGCACCAGAAATCAGCACCCCAATGCCTATGTGGCCTGAGAAGGGGATTCAGGGCCTCCAGACTTTCTAAACGTGCAGTTGGAAGGTCCCTCGGGGAAAACCTAAGCGATGAGGCCCTGGGATCCCTTTTTGCTCCTGCGCTGCCCACTGAGAAAGGCCGAGAAGGCGGGGGAGCCTTCTGCAGCAGCCAAGGGCAGCTGGCTGTTGTGGCTGGAGCCCAGACGAAGTGCGTCCACCAGGCGGTGACTGACCAGCCGTGGGAGGCCCCAGGAGCTCCTAAGTCACAGGTGGGCGCCTGCAAAGTCAGCTTCCCAGGGGAGCAGCGGCCTCAGGCCCTGCCTCACCGCTAATCACGGTAAGCACCCCAGTGTCTCAACCCCACGTTGGGTGGCGTCGCCCCACCCGCCACCCACCCCTGGAGCCTGTCCCATGCTTGGTGATCTCAGTCGGCCTCACACAAACCCTGTCAAGGAGGCAGGACAGGGGTTACGATCCCCACTTCCCAGACGGGGAAACTCTGCCGGAGCCGCTGCATGACTCGCCCAGGGCCACCCAGGGAGTGCTAGCCCCGGGGCTTCGTCCACAGCCCAGGGCGACGGTGACCCCGGCCTCCCTGTGCTGCCCACCAGGACTTTGGGGCTTTACGCGTTCTTGCTGTTTAGTCGCTCAGTCGTGTCCGACTCTCTGCGACCCCATAGACTGCAGCCCGCCAGGCTCCTCTGTCCATGGGGTTCTCCAGGCAAGAACACCGGAGTGGGTTGCCATTTCCTCGTCCAGGCGATCTTCCCGACCCAGGGATGGAACCCGTGTGGACTGCATTGGCAGGCGGGTTCTTTACCGCACACCACCTGAGAAGCCCAGGGCTTTACACGACTGGCGCCAGATAGCAAGGGGATGTCTCCTCTGCCTGGGAACTGCTGCCGTTTTTGGACGCCGGGAGCCCAGCTCACCGAAGTTCCCACCTCTTCCCATTCCACCAACCTCCGTCCTCCTGCTCGAGGGCGGAAGGGGAAGCGCACTGCCTTTGGGGGCGGTGGGGGGAGGCAGGCATGGCTTTTCCCCGGGCAGGGCTGCCCCTAAGAGTGCGACGAGCACTCTCGGGGCCGGGGGGAGAGGCTGTGCACCGGGCACTTTCCTGGGCGCGGAGGAGAGAGAGGAGAGGGCAGAGCTGATCTGAACACTCGCTGCCTCGCTCAGACTCACACACCAGGGCACCCCCCCCACGGGCCCCGGAAGCACCCTCTGTTTCCCTAAGCTGTGCCCAGCAGCCTCCGCCAGGGTGGGCTGCCACGGGGCCGAGCGCAGCAAGAACAGTCCCCCTCTTCTGGGGTCACAGGGCAGCCGGGCCCGAGGTCACGGCCCCGGGTCAGGGGCACCCTGGGAGGCGGCAGAGGTCCTCCTCCGTGGGGTCCCTGGACGACATCGCCCACAGCGTCTGCAGCCATGCCCAGGAGGATTGACCGAGCCCGGCACCCAGATCCTCAGAGGCGGCAGCCGCAGGGCGGGGAGGGGATCGCAGCATGCCCAGATTCGGGCCGATCCCCCGGCTGCGGTTTCCCCTCAGCCTCGTCCTCCATGGCATCTGTACCCCAAGGGGCCCCTCGGGAGAGGCGCTGGGGCTGAGGTCCACGGCCTCTTCTGCACGCGGGGTCGGGCGGGAAAGGAGGCTGAAGCGGGCAGCAGACAGTGTGGGAGCAGTGAGCAGTCAGGCGGCCCGCGGGGAGCTGGGCCAGCGGCAGGTTCCCATGGCACCCTGACTGGCAGCGTGAAGAGCTAACCGCGCCCCAGACAGGTGCTGGCGGCCTGGCCTTAGGAGTGCTCGCTCAGGGCCCAAGGTGATTCACTTCCCCTGTGTCGGCTCCGGCAGAGTGAGTCAGCGGAGCTTTGCACCAGCTCTCCCAGCTCGGCCAAGGAGCACCAACCCCGTCCTGGGCACCACCTGTTTCCCAGGTCTGTGGGGCCCCCTGAGGCCGACCCCCGCGGTTCAGGGCAGACAGCGTCCCTGGTACCCAGCCTCCAGCCCTCCCGCGCCCCGCCCCACGCCCGGGACAGCTCAGCGAGTCGCAAACGGGCGACCCACCAGGAGTCCAGACAGAGAGCCCGACAGGTGTGCCTGCAGGCCGGAGCACCGGTGAGCTGGCGTCACCTCTGACCTTTGACAGCCATCTCCGACCTTCCCGACCCTCTTTGGAGACAGACTAGAGGTGGAAAACTCCAGAACTGATGAACCAAAGGCCAAAACCATAAGGCGATGCCAGCTTCCCTCTGGGGACCAACAGGGACCGAAGGTATGAAAACTGAGTCCCATGGCTGTTAACTGAGCCCCATGCTTCCTACTTCCTACGTCGGGGAGAGGCAGCGCTGGCCACCGAGGCCACGCTTCTGGAGGCAGGCTCCTGTGCTGGGTGTGGAGTAAACCTTTTAGGAAGCATGGCCTGGAAAGACATCCAATAACAGTCACCCGGGGAAAAGAAGCTCACACATCCCTCCTGTCCCCACTCATGGATGGTCTCTCCTACAAAATAGGGTTTTCTTTTTTTTGTAATTAAAAAGACAAAGTTAAAGAGGGAAAAGGAAAAATGTGAAAATAAAACACAACAGTTTAAAAAAAAAAGAAAAGAAAAGCCTCACTGAAACAGTTTGGGGGTTTACATTTTTTTTTCTTTTTTTTTCATTCTCAAAAAGTCCCTCCCACTACCTGGTTTCTAAAACAGACGGTAAACAGAGATGACATCAAATTGGACAGTGACTGGCTGTCTCCTGGCCAGGGGCTGTCCGCAGGTGTGAGACTGACAGGCTGAGAAAAGATGACACCATTTCTATCCTTAGAAGATGAGAAGCGGGGAGGAGGGGCAAGGACGGGAAAGGCTGAGCTCTGGGTGTGTGTTGGGGGGAGAACCGACACCCTGCCTGCCGCTGGCCTTCTGGGTGAACTCGTTTGTCTAGATGGGGGGCCCCCGAAGTGGGGCTCCCTGTTGGGGAGTTTTGTTTACCCCTCACCTCTCAGGTATGGTTAGCTCAAACCACCCCCAAGGGCTCCAAGAGCTCGGGCTGCAAGCTGTCTGCGCTCCACGGAGCACTCCGGACTTTCCACACTGCGTCCTGAGATCCACTGGTTGCCGCCGCGGCTTTGGCTTGACCCCTGAAGGGGGCGAGGTGCTTTCCCCGCCACACACACGTCCCGCACATCGCAGCTGCGTCCCTGGCCCCAAGTGGACCGAGGCCAGAGGGGAAGGGGCAGACTCCACCCCTGGCGGCTGGCTCGGGGGACCGCGTGAGTCATGAGGCCTGGCCGGTGACCGCGATGTCCCGGGGTGAAGTGGGAGGCCTGGGGGATGCGGCCTGATGCAGGGACCAGAGCCACGGTGACTCAGACTGGGGCCCCGCGGGGAAGTTCCGTCGCCGCGTCCTCTGGATGGCTCCTGTCACCCCTCCCTCCCCCGGTGAGGTCATCCCCAGGGCCGCTCAGAACTGGGACTCGCTGCGTTCTCTGCGAGGCCTGGCTTCCCTCTCAATCACAGTTATGGCAGGAATGATCCTTTTAGCATCCGCACCTCTCCGCCACCCGCCACACACACACACATGATGGATGGACCCAGGCAAAGAGCCTGTCCTCCCCCCGGGGCATCAGATTTTTCATCTGTAAAAACAGGTCTTCCTCCTGATGATCTCACGCAGGAGCCTCCGGGGCTCAGAGGCAGTGAGCAGACTGCTCGCTGAGAGGAAGTCTGCTAAATCCATGCGAGTGGGTGATAGTCTAATATTACTGTTTGTGACTACTACTTCACAGACCTGGCCACTGGGCCATCTGCCTTCACCTCCCCGGGCCACTGGGTCTGGAAGTAAAGGAGTCCAAGGTGATGGGTGAGAAAGTGTCTCCAGGGACTTCCCTGGTGGTCCAGTGGTTAAGAATCTGCCTGCCCAGGAAGAGGGACACGGGTTCGACCCCTGGTCCGGGAAGATTCCACACACCGCAGATCAGCTAAGCCTGAGCGCCTCCAGGACCGCAGTCCGTGAGCCCTAGAGCCCAGCTCTGCCACAAGAAAAGCCACCAGGATATGACAAAACCCACTGAAAAATTAAAAAAAAAAAAAAAAGAAAGAAAAGCCACCAGGATAAGAAGTCCCCGCGGGGCAGCTAGAGAGGAGCCTGGCTCAGGGCGGCTAGAGCAAACCGCGCAGCAGGGACGACCCAGCGCCGCCAAAAGTAAAGAAAAACAGCGGCTGCGCCGTGCCGGCTCAGTAGTTGCGGCCCATGGGCCCAGCTGCTCTGCGCCACGGGGAACGTTCCCGGACCAGGGATGGAACCCACGGCCCCCGCACTGGCAGGCGGACACACACCCCCCATGCCACCAGAGACGCCCGATGCCCGCGTGCTTGGGTTTCCTTCCGATTCAGGTCAGCAGAGAGCCCCGACTGCAGCTCCCGCGCTCTGCGGGAGGCTCCCGTTAGTTACCTGTCTTGCCCGTGCTGTCAGCAGCGCGTGTACTGACGCAGGTCAATCCCAGCCCTGTGATCTCTCCCGTTTCCTTTACTTCTCCTCCATCACTACCAGTCTCTGCTGGCCAGTCTACGGCCTGCCCGAGTGGCCCCCGGGGGCTCCCCCTGCAGGGATGAGGCAGGTCTGATGCCCAGGCTAAGTCCCAACCCCAAAGTGAGGGCCTCTGCTGAGTGAGGCGGGCACAGCTGAGGCTGAGCCCCTGGGGCGGGCTGCCAGCCAGCCTCCGCTCCGGCTCCCGCCGTGGCTCCCAGCGCCCTCGGGGGGAACGCCCACTCGCCCGCCCCCGGGCTCCCCCGGCCTGGGCCCCTGCCCCGGGCACCCCCACTCCTGTCCACAGACTCCAGGCCGACCCCTGCTTTGGCCTTGACCTTGACAGAGCTGCTGCCCGCAGACGGTTCTTCCCACCTCCGCTCCCCCAAGTGTGTGCTCGGATGTCAGCTTCTCAGGGAGGCAGCCGCCCTATTCAGGGCCTCACCCTGCCCTCCCCACCCAGCCCAGCAGCACACTCGAATGCCCCTATTGCTCTTTCTTGCCACAATGCCATCACCGGCTTCTGTACTAGATAATCTACTTATTTACTACACCTGCTGCTTCTTACAGACCCTCCCCTGACCCGCACCAGAAGGCAAGCTTCATGAGAGCAGGGTGGTGCTATCTGCCTAGAACAGCCCTTCCACACAGCAGACACCCAACAAGGATCTGTTCGATGAATGAATGAGTGAATGAATGAATGAACGAATGAACAAATGAATGAACGAACGAACGAACAAAAGAGGGCATCACTGCCATCAGAATGGGGCAGAGAGGCTGTGCCTCTCATAGAATGAACTGGCATTCAGGCCGGCGGGGGGGAGCATCACCCAGAGAAGGGAAGGGAGAGGGCTGGCTCAGGCGGAGAGCTCTGTTCTCAAAGGCGGTGCCCACAGCTCACCTGGAAATCCCCTGGAGTCACTCATTAACCCTGCCCCCCCACCGCCCACACACAGCCTGCCAGTCACCCGAGCCCAGACAGCAGCTAAAGCACAGTTTGAGCCACGGACCCTCCCTCCCAGGCCCAGCCTCCCACCAGGTAATCCACACCATCGTCTGAGCACCCCGTCTGAGCAGATCCTACCAGGAGCAGCGACAAAGGGGGTGGGATATACAAGACACCCCAGTCTGGGCAAACGAGCCCCGCCACACCCTCCCCGGCCTGCAGGCCCCAGGCAGGGTGGCCTGGCGAGGTCCCAGAAGCAAGGCGATGCGCCAGCCGTGGGGACCACCACGGCCACGGGGTCCTCTGGGCAGGGGGTTTGGAGAAGGCGAGGCATACAGACGGGCACCTGGGAGGCAGTGGGGGAGCACAGAGGCAGGGGTGGCGACAGTTCGGTCTTGGAGTGCGTGTGCGTGCTGAGTCACTTCACTTGCGTCCAACTCTTTGTGACCCTCTGGACTGTAGCCCGCCAGGCTCCTCTGTCCATGGGATTCTCCAGGCAAGAATCCTGGAGCGGGCTGCCAGGCACTCCTCTGGGGGATCTTCCCAACCCAGGGATTGAACGCACGTCTCTCACGCCTCCTGCACTGGCGGGCAGCTCCTTTACCACTAGCGCCACCTGGGAGGCGGGCGACTGGGACAATTCACTGTCCCTCGGAATAGAAAGAGACCACAGCACACCGGTGCAGGCTCTGGCTTTGCATCCTGGCTCCCCCGCTAAGTAACTGTGCAGCCTGGGCAAAATGACGGGGTCTCAGCTTCCTCCCCTGCAGGTTTCGTCCAGCATGACTGATCGGCTTGGCTTGTAAGAGGTGAGAGGGCATCCATATCAGTAACAGCCCTGAAGGGTACAGCCTAGCCTGAATTAATCGTGACGACTGTTAGAATTTACCAGCCTGAGTCTCGGGACCTTCTCTGATGGCTCCTGCCTGCCAGTCACGATGTGGGGCTGGTACCCAGGCATGTAGGGATGCCCAGGCAACCAGGCACGACATGAAAAGAGAAGAACCCCCAAAGCCAGAGAAGCTTCAGGGCTGTGGCCGTACCTTGATTTTCGAATGCTGCTCGCCTTTTATCTTGTCCTGCTTTCTTGGCTTGAAGCATCTCTTCAGGTCAGCCACAAGCCTCTGATTTCACCTGGAAAAAGAAGGGGAGATTTACACCAGGGAACAGGACCATGACGCTCAACTTCAAGCTTCAGACAAATGCCAGACAGTCTCCCAGGGACACAGGGGCTTCTAGGGACTCAATAAGCATAAAACTGTGGAATCAGAACAAAGGGAGAAATCCATTTCCTATCTGTCGTGTATGTGGCAAACCGAGGAAAGCCTTCAAAAGAAATACAGGTTATCCGCATGATAAACCAGACCTAGAATAAACTAGACACAGTGGGTATGACATGATAGTAACTGTGTTCAAATTACGACGAAATTTATTTTTTTCATTTAAATGTATTTATGCTTAATCAGAGGATAACCGCTTCACACTACTGTGTTGGTTTCTGCCGTACATCAACACGACCCAGCCACAGGTACACACACGTCCCCTCCCTCTTGAAACTCCCTCAGACCTCGAACCACCCCATCCTACCCCTCCAGGCTGTCACAGAGCACCGGGTTTTAAATCCACAGTTGACCTTTTCTACAAAGATGATCTGTAGCCACAGTCCTGAGTTGGGGAGCCTTTTGCTCAAAGATTCCTATGATGCTATTTCTGAATTTTCACATGCTCCCATCTTATGGTATGTTTGGATTCACTGAATGAGATAACACACCAGGAACACCTAGCCCTGTGCTCGGCCCCTGATGTGCACTCAGCAAATATTAGCTATGCTTTTACTAATGTGACTCCTTTGTGGGTTTCTAGAGAGCAAGGCTATTCCACACCATCCACAGAATTCCTGAGCAAATGGGCACAGTTATCAGCGTAGTTGCTGTTGCTGCAAAAAAATAGATATTTAATCTTTAAATTCGACCCCTCTTCAACTTACTTCAGAAACCAAGAAGAGTAGTATTTCAAAAGGTGTTTAAAAATAATAGCTCTATTCTCAGCTTCCCCATCATTAGGCTCAAAGAAATCACTGGAGATCCTTAGGCTGGCAAATGAAAACAGAAGAAAGAGAAGAGGGGGAAACAATGCCATCAGATTTGAAACAGAAAACCTGTAACCTTCGCTCATAAGAGAAAGCGTTGTTTGGGTGGCATTTGGTTCTTCGCTGGATGCACATACATCATAGCGGGGCTTGGATCGTGCACTCGTGTCTAGAGTTTCCGAGTTCCGGGGCCAAGCCAGTTCTCTGCAGCCACCGGATCCGGGTCCCTGAGTGTTCCAGCACCCCTCCCCCAATCCCGGGGACACATGTTTGTTGGGCGGGCTTCCTCTCCACAACCAGGAACTCATCTCAGGACCAACTTCCCAGGCGGTGCGAGTGGTAAAGAACCTCCCTGCCAATGCAGGAGACGCAAGAGATGTGACTTCGATCCTTGGGCTGGGAAGAGCCCTTGCAGAAGGAAGTGGTAACCCCACAAATGGGCACCCACTCCAGGATTCCTGCCTGAAAACCTCGTGGATAGAGGAGCTTGGTGGGCTATGGTCAGTGGGGTTGCAACTCACACGTGCCAGAAAACTCATTAAAAAGAAGCAAGCAAAACAGCAAGATGGGGCTTCGAAGCTGAGCCACCTTGGAATGGCTCACTGGTAATGAATTCCCCTCCAATGCAGGAGCTACAGGAGAAGAGGGTTTGGTCCCTGGGTCAGGAAGATCCCCTGGAGGAGGAAATGGCAACGCACTCCAGTACTCTTGCTTGGAGAATCCCATGGACAAAGGAGCCTGGTGGGCTACCGTCCACGGGGTCCCAAAGAGTCAGACACGACTGAATGACTCAGCATAAGCACAAAACCGCAGATACTCTCCAACTCCAACCCCAGTGTCCAGAATGGGTTCCTGTTCCTCAGTACTTTATGCAAAGTACCGACGCCCCACCCATGTTCAGCTTACTAGGTGGAAAGCATCTGATAACCCCATCAAGCTCAAACCTGGGTAAGTGGAAATGAATCCAACTGGCCTTCCGGGGGAGATGGGAAATGTCAACAAGTGGATCTAAACTTCCCCTGCCCCCATGACATCTCAGTCCAGCCAGGAGCAGACACTGGGGAAGGAGGGGAGGGGAACCTAAGGGAGGGGCTCTTTAAATCCTACGGTGAGATGAGGCAGGGACTGAGGGTCCCCAGACACAGCTGCTCACCGAAATCACCATTCCCCAGCCCCGGGCAGCTGGAAAACCATACTGAAACCTGGGTCCCATCCCCAGGGGTTGTGATGGGTCCTGATTAAGGTCCTGGCACTGGGTTTTTTAAAAAGGGGGTTTTGAAGTTCCCAGGAATCTACCTAAGGCCAACATCCAGTGGGCACAAGTCCAGGTCTCAGGACACTTTTAGGGGGGGTTGCAATTTCTTTTTAAAATCAGAAGGAGCTTTGACGATAATACTAATGCCTACAAAACAATGAATCCAGCCTGGGTTATAACCACCCTTTTATGAAGGCATAAAATATCATTATTATTTGATTGACTTTTACAGGTAGGAAGGAGCTCCCAAAGATAAAAGTACCTGAGGCCACAAGAATCTTAATTCAGCCCTGAATTTACCTATTTCCTTCCAACTGCCCAACCTGCCAGTCTTTCTTGTCCCCCTAGATTTAAACAAGTTCTCTGACTGAGGGGTCAGTTTGCTGGTTTTGACTCTGTCGCAAGCATCAGAACCCTACTCTCAAATAGACTTAGAACGAAAACGACAAAGGAGATGGAACTTTCTGGTGCACTAGAAGGTCCAGCTGTGTTTGGCTTCAGGCAGTCAACTTGCCAGGCTTCCCTGAGACCCTATGTTGAATCCCACACCCGACCCGACCCCAGCCTGAAGACTCTCCCCCAACTGCTGCTCATGGACTTGCCCCCCGACTCGGGTGGTTCCACCCCAGGAGCACTGGGCTTGATTCTCAGCAGGCAGACGCCCCAGTAGCCACCTTCTCCCCTCCTCGTGTGGAAGCAACGTCGCCTGGCAGGGCAGAGCAGCACCTCCGAGGTTCACACACTCGCCCTCGGCCCCTAGGGTGTAAGCACCGAGCGTCCACTGCACCTAGGCCCAGAAAAGACAGTTATATCATCTGATCTGGCAAATTCATACCATGAATTTGAGGGTTAGATCCACAGGGAAAAGTTAACCTGGATCTTTACTGGGATTTATCTCCAAGTTAGGATTAAAGTTTCCTTACTTATTTCTTTTAATTTTCTTGTGAGTCTTCCCTGGTGGCTCAGATGGTAAAGAATTCACCTGCAATGCAGGAGACCCAGGTTTGATCCCTGGATCGGAAAGACCCCCTGGAGGAGGAAATGGCAACCCACTCTAGTATTCTTATCTGGGAAATCCCATGGACAGAGGAGCCTGGCGGGCTACAGTCCATGGGGCCGCAAAAGAATCAGACACGAGTGAGTGACTAACACTTTCACTTTCATTTATTTCTTTTCATTTTCTTGCTGCGGGGCGGGGTTGGGGGGGTGGAAAGTCCTTTCTCTGCCTGCCGCCCCTAGAAAGCCTCTTAGACACCATCGTTATGGTATTTCTATTTGAGGACTCTGCTGGTCTCCATTTCACAGGCTGCTCATTGGTACTAAATTAAACCATGTGTTCAGCTGCCTAGACTATTTCCTGGCCTGTAGTAAGTAATAAATAAGTGCTAGCTCTTACTACTATTGTAAAAAAAAAAAAAAAAGAAAAATTACAGAATTGCATAGGTTAAGAAAAAAAAATCTGGAAAAAGAAAGCAAAGGTTACCAGCTGTCATCTCGGGGTAAGTAAGTTGATGGGTGATTTGTGTTCTCATGTTTGTGGGTCTAAAATGAACAGGCTTTGTTTGGTAGAGAAACAAAATGCCATGGTGTTTAAAAACTAATAAATGTGCAAGGGATATTCATCGTCTTGAACCAGAAACAAAACTATCCATGCCATTAAAAAAAAAAAAAAAAAGTCAAGACAGAATTTGCAGAATGGCTTGTGAAATCAAAAATGAATTGGAAATTGGGGGTCGCGTCTGCTAGCCTGACCCAAAGTTTGGGGTTCGAGGTGCGATTCGGCAAGGGCACCGTGGGGAGTCGCTCGGCCAGGGTGAGCCCAGAAGTCGGACAGGCCCGGAAAGTCAGGGCCCCGGGGTGATCTTAGAGGCAGCCTGAGATGTCCCTGAAGGATACGGTCAGCACTGGCCTGGCCTGTGTATCTGACCAGGAGTCCTCGCCCCACTGACAGGCTGCAGCCCCCGGGCTCAGCAGACCTGCTCTGTGGCATTTTCCGAATACCTGCGCTGTCACAGACAGAGGGCTCCCTGACGGCATCCGCGTTTCAGTTCAGGATCTACCACTGCCCGGAGTCTGCTACCCAACCTCCGGCTGCAAATAGACCCCGGCTCCACGACGCAGCTTACAGGGGCCGACCCGGAAGCAAGAGTCTGCTCCCCTCTGCGCGCCTGGCTGAGAGGGAGTGGATGTACCCTGGTCGGCACCCAGGTCCAGCCAGTTGAATTGCCACCCTTTCCCTTCCTCCTTAAAGGTTCCCTGAAACCCTGCGCCTAACCTTTTTCCCTAAGCCCAGCGTGCCAACTGCCCAGAGGGCAGGCTGGTCACCGATTGCCAAGTCATCGACAATTCTCGAGGACGAATGGGACCTCTTCCATCCCCCTCAGCCGGGCTCCCCTGGGGAGCTCCTCACTTCAGTGAATTCAGCGTCACTCTCCCCATCACCCAGATGCACAGCCCTGCCCTAAAGCTGAGTTACTCACTCCAACTCCAGCAGGTTCTTCTGCTAAGTCCATCTTCTGTTATCTCCCCATGGCCATGATAACCTCAGGTCCAAAATGTTCCCATAAGAAAAATGTCATTTATGGTCGGTTGTGTCCCAGCCCTTCACATGTGGTATTCCCTCCTCTGGTATCCCTTCTCACTGCGTTCACTATCCTTCACCTCGTTCCCTATCCCTGGCCCTAGTTCCGGGCTAGAAAGCTCCCAGCTCTTTGCTGCCTCAGGGTCTTTGCACCTGCTGTTTCCTTAGTGGGACCGCTTCCCTTAACTTCCAAAGTTCCTGCTGCTTGGCCAGCACATTCTCCACAACAGCTTTATCACACGGCCACCCAAGTGGCACAACTCAGCTGCGTCCATCACGGCACACTAAACCTCATCGGAAACGACTGTGTTTGTTTATTTCATTTCAGTTGTGCCTCTGCTACTGGGTCCTGGAGTGCAGAGAGCCTGTCTGTTTTGTTCTCCGTTGTATGAATAGCACATACTGTATGATATGCATGATACGGGTATCATATCTTTTGGCTGAATGAATGAATGAATATTGGTACCCCTCTACGAAAGATAAGGTGACTGACGTACAGAAAGACTTAACCCTTGCCCGAGGTCAGGCGGCTGTGAGCGGTTGAGTCAACATTTGTACTAAGCTCCTCCGGCTCCAGGGGGGAAGCAGAAAGCAGCCTGTTACTCTGCCTTCCACTGTTGCGATAACCCCCTATTGGAGCGCCTTGATTTCAGACTTTCCTTTTCCAGTCCACTCTACAAAACTCTCCCAGTCTATCATCCCAAAATACCAGTGAGCTCAGTCAGACTCCGCTGAGCCGCTGGCAGTGGTTTCCACTGCCTTCTTCCTATCGTGAGACTAGTCAGAGGGTCCTCTTCTCGCTCCAGGCTTGCTACAAGAAGGCGCTGCAGGCATCTTAGCTAACCTTCGCTGCCCCGCCTGCAGCACCGCCCCGCGCTGCCTCTCCCCAAACCTCCTGTCCAAGCCCAGTCCGAGCCTCACCTGACCTTCCAGGTGTCAGCGATGACTCACACTTGAGTCACCTCTGCCTGTACCCCTGTGTGTGTGCGTTAGTCCCTCAGGCGTGTCCGACTCTCTGCGACCCCATGGATTCGAGCCCACCAGGTTCCTCTGTCCACGGGATTCTCCAGGCAAGGATACTGGAGTGGGTTGCCATTCCCTTCTCCAGGGGACCTTCCCAACGCTGTGATCGAACCTGCATCTCTTATGTCTCCCACACTGGCAGGCGGGTTCTTTACCACTCGTGCCACCTGAGAAGTCCACATATACCCTGAGAAAATCGTAATTCAAAAAGACACGTGTACCCCAGTGTTCACTGCAGCACTCTGGACAATAGCCAGGACACGGAAGGAACCTAGCTGTCCATCAACAGAGGAATGAATAAAGAAGTTGTGGCACATACACCATGCGACATTACTCAGCCATTAGGAGGAGAAAACCTGGGTCAGTTGAAGCGAGGTGGATGAACAGAGAGCCTGTTAGACAGAGTGAAGTCAGTCAGAAAAAGGAAAACAAACATCATATATTAACGCTTATACACAGAGGCTAGAAAAATGGTACTGATGAATCTCTTTGCAGGGCAGGACTACAGACGCAGACATAGAGAATGCACCTGCAGACACAGCGGTGGAAGGAAAAGGGAGGGTGAAGGAGAGGAGCCCCGGGACACACAGATTACCTTATGCAAAGCAGAGAGCTAGTGGAAAGCTGCTGTGTAGGGCGCTCAGCCCGGGGCTGTGACGACCCTGGGGGAGGGGCGGGGGAGGGTAAAAATGCTCAACTCAAAAACATTTTTCCAAACTGTAAAAGCAACTATCTTCCAATTTAAAATATATTTTAAGAAATAACCGGAAGTGTTTCCAGCTTTCTCTTTTAAAATCACACCTTTGCCTGGAGGGACACCTCCCACACATGGCGTGTACCCACCCGGGACCTAGAGCTGCAGCATCCTCGGGCAGGAATGAAGGAGCTGCTGCGGCCCCGCTTGCCCCCAGCCTGCTAAGGACCAGCCCGCAAAGGTGTGCGAGGCCCAGGGCCCCGCCCTCCCGCCCAGCCCTGGCCCCCGTGTGTCAGCTCCACCTTGTCTGAATGGAAAACAAAATGCTCAACTCAAAAACATTTTTCCAAAGATATTTTAAGGAAAAATGAGATCACAGAAAATCAGGGAGGTAAGTTTAAATGGTGTGACCCCAAGCAACATTTTTTTTTAAAGAATCCCCTTGAGAGGATTGCTCATCAGATTGGGGGTGGGCATATCTGGGGAGACCTGAGTCCCGGGGACCACCTGGGTGGCGAGAAAGGTCCAGTGATGCTCTGTAAGCCCACACCCTGACTGCAAACGGGCCACACGGGCCCCGAGGTCCCTGAGGTTTGCGAAAGCGGCTGACAGCCCCCTTGCCAGCCAGGTCAACATTGCACCTCTGCCAGAGATACCAAATTTTCCTTCAACCACCCCAAACCCGGCTCGCCGAGCTATGAATAGTTATTAACGTTAACTTGAGGCGTTAATTAAAAAACGTTCAGCCAGGCACATTCTCATACTTTTAAAAAGTCATTTGGGCAATTGCCTTTCCATGCCGCAAACTTTCCAAACGACCAACAGGTTGACATTTCACGGTGCTGTTTGTTTTAATTTAAAAAAAAAAAAAAATGGGGAAACAGTCAGTTCCCCGGCTCACTTTTCACATACCTTGATTTACTGATGGGCAAATCCCAACTTAAGCGCTATGCCTTGTGGTTGGGGGACAAAGAAGCCCCCATCTCCCGGGGTTGCTGCCTGGGCTGGTCAGGATGGAAGTGGCCAAAGGACCTGATTCCGCTTTCTCTCTGTCTTCCCCTCCCCAACGCCCAGCCATCAGCTTCCTTTGTTGCTTTTTTAGTCAACTTGAGATTCAGGGGGCCTCAGGGAAGACCCTTCACGGTGCTCCAAATTCTTTCTTAAAGCAGCAGCTCCCAGCATCAGCTGGGACCGTGTGAGTTTGAATCGTACCTCGGTCACATACAACTTGGACTTTGTCTGGACCTCGGTCTCCTCATTTGCCAGCAGTCGGCACAACAATATTAACAGCGCCGCCCTCCAAGGCTGCTGGAAGGGTCAAAGAATTAAGGTTGGTAAAGCACTTCCGACAGTGTCCGGAGCACAGTAAATGTTACTACGTGCGATCATTTAAGTGCCTCCCCTCCTCGCGAACAAACTCGGATCCAGGGCCCCTGTGCTAAGCACAAGCAGAGCTGGACCTGTCCTGGCTGGCTGGAGCAGGGAGGCCGGGTCACCCAGCGCCCTGCTTCCCGGGGAGGCCTGAGGTCCTTCCAAGGCCCAGCTGGGCCCCAGGGACACGGCTCACTCTGGGAACCGAAGGCGCTCGTGCTCCCGTGTGAAACACAGAAGCCTGTCCCCGTAGGCAGGGAGTTCTCCCTCGACGGCTGGACTGAGCACTGCAGGGCCCTCCCCAGGGCCTCGGCGGGCCCCGGGCAGGCAGACGACAGCCAGGGTGAGGCACAGAGCTTGTAGCTGGGTGCACACTCACCCCCAGCCCTTCCTCAGGGCCACACCGTGGCCAGGCAGCCTGGTGGACGCTGGACACCAACAGCGGCAGTGAAGGAGAAGGCAGAGAAGGAGGGACTTTCTTAATAAAAAAAAGAAACTCACATGAAGCCTCCCTGCAACCCTATAACAAGAAAACGCAACACACAGGTGGGCCCAGACCTTACCTAAAGTCACCGCACCCCACAGGGGCAGTCTGATGTGGACAAGGCACCTACTATGTGCTTGTGCTTTTAGACTAGGTGGTAACAACGCCAACTGGGAGACAGGTCCCCGCTCCAAGAGCAGAAATAAGACCCTGAAAACAAATGATGCTCGCGTTTTGTGATACATATTACATGGTTTTAGTTGCTAACTCACGTCCGACTTTTGCGATTCTATGGACTGTACCCCACCAGGTTCCTCTGTCCATGGGATTTCCCAGGCAAGAATACTGGGAAGGGTTGCTCTTTCCTTCTCCAGGGGATCTTCCCAACCCAGGAATTGAACTCTAGTCTCCTGCACTGCAGGCAGATTCTTTTCCAACTGACCTATGAGGGAATCCCTCATTATATATGGATATGTTACACATTCTATGTGTATATTATAGATTATATTATAGGTGTTATATGTTACATATAGCATTTGTAATATGTAACATATGAGAATCCCTTGGACTACAAGGAGATCAAACGAGCCAATCCTAAAGGAAATCAGTCCTGAATATTCATTGGAAGGACTGATGCTGAAGCTGAAGCTCCAATACTTTGCCACCTGATGCAAACAGCTGACTCTGGAAAAGTCGGCTTTGGAAAAGACCCTGATGCTAGGAAAGATTGAAGGCAAAAGGAGAAGGGAACAACAGAGGATGAGATGGTTGGAAGGCATCACTGACTCGATGGACATGAGTTTGAGCAAGCTGTGGTAGATACTGAAGGACAGGGAAGCCTGGTGTGCTGCAGTCCAAAAAAAGTCCAAAAGTTCAAAGCTCAGTCGTGTCCGACTCTTTGTGACCCCATGGACTGTGGCCTGCCAGGCTCCTCTGTCCATGGGATCCTCCAGGCAAGAACACTGGAGTGGGTTGCCATTTCCTCCTCCAGGGGATCTTCTCTACCCAGGGATCGAACCCGGGTCTCCTGCATTGCAGGAAGACTCTTTACCATCTGCGCCACCAGGGAAGCCCAGTGCAGTCATGCGGTCACAAAGAGGCAGAAAGGATTTAGTGACCCAAGGACAACAACAAATGTTACACATCGGCGTTTATGCACGCACAGGATACGCCGACTGTGGGCAAGGCGAGAGCATGGCTCCACCCCTCTGGTGGCAAGTAGGTCACCCGGCAGGGGAGCAGAGAAGAGCTGTCGTGTCATCCGCCAGAGTTCACCTGGCTCAGTGGAAGCGATGACATTCAGCCTCTCCAGGTGTGAATTACAACTTTGCCGCTTTTTAGCTGTACCGTCTGGGGCACAAGAGGTCTTTAACACCTTTCTGAGCATCAGTGAAGAGAACGCAGTTCATAGCCACCTGCAAAGCAGGCAGGCAAAAGGTGATCGATTAACCACCGAGGAGAGAAGGCGAGAATGCATGGCAGAGGCGACGTTTGAATGAGGCCGCTGGGAGGTGCTTGGCTGAGCCCAGAACCAGAAGAGCAAGCCAGAGGCCCTCGTGGGAGCCCGGGGCAGCCCAGCCCCGACCCTGCGTTCCTGCTGCTGTATCATTTCCATCAGCAAAATCAGGACAATCTGCATCCTTTTCCTGTCTCCCCGGGATGTCTGGGGACACGGGAGAACCCAACAGGGGGCTGGGGCGGGCAGGCTGGAGATGGGCCATCTCAGAAGAAAGGCAAGTTGTGAGCAGGAGAGATGATTATTTTCCTTGTGGAAGGCAAGTGTGGGCAACGGGGGCAGGTTTCTTCGGGTTTATCACAAAACCCTAACAGAAGAGAGGTTATTTAACCGAGACCAGGAGAAGAATGTGCAGATATTTTAAAATATCAAACGGAATTCCTGAAGCCCCATAATGTGACACCTCCTTTGCCAGGCTTGGCTGATGGCAAAGCCGCGAGCTCAGACTCGGGGCCGGACAGATCAGACGGTTGATTAACTTGGCCTTCCGGATCCCAGGGCGACAGGCCCCTCTTGGGACCCGGCGGTGTGGGGACCCAGCCTGGCCCCGTGCGTGGTCTGACACCACCGGCTCCCAGGCTGGGTTTGGGGTGTGATTTTAGACAGTTTCTTAAACATGGAGGCCAGAGGCAAGACAATGATGGACCTCTGTCTCACTCTCTAGGCTTCCGAGGAGACGAGGGACCTGTTGGGACCCAGGCCCAACACCCTCCAGCTGTGGATGGATGTGATGACCCAGGAGGAAGGCTGGGGGGATGGAGCACAAAAGGAGAGAAGATCAGCCCTCCTGCCGTAGACTCAGAAAGCCCCAGACACAGGGCTCAACAGTCCTCTAAGAGGGCAGAGGTTCACACACAAGGGCATGTGTGCAACGGAGCACAGAGCAGACACACGTCTGACCCTGGGGGCTTCCCAGGTGGCGCTCGTGGTAAAGAACCCGCCTGCTGACGCGAGAGGCATCGTAAGAGACGCAGGTTCCATCCCTGGGTTGGGAAGATCCCTGGAGAAGGCAGTGGCAACCCACTCCAGTACTCTTGCCCAGAAGATCCCACAGACAGATGAGCCTGGTGGGCCACAGCCCGCAGGGTCACAAAGAGTCGGACACGACTGAAGCGACTTGTCACACAAACATGCACGCACTGACTGCCCGGGGCCTTGGAGCCTGATGCAGAAACTGGACACAGCCCAACTGCACGGTGCATACAAGGTGCGCGTGCACGCACGCACACACATACACATGTACACATGTGCGCGTGCACACATGCACACATGCACACACGCATGCACACGTGCACACATGTACACACATACACACATGCGCACACATATACACACGTACACATATACAGACACATACACACACGTGTGCACACATGTACACACATACACGCAAACACACGCACGCACACACAAACACATACAAACACAAACACATACACACAAAGACACACATGCATACACACATACACACACGTGTGCACACAGATACACACACACACACACACAGAGGCTATCATCTATGCCTTATACCGGAACACGAGCAAGCAAAGTTTTATCAACTTAAGGAGCTGAAGGGTCAAACCCAGAATTGGGTCAGAGATTAGGTGCGCCTATCACCTTAGTTTCAGAAGACGTGGGTGGCATTTCTATTTACGTAGGCACAGGCGTCAGTAAAAACTGCAGCACCACTAGTTTCCAGAAACACTTGGTACACGCTCCAGTCCCTCCACCTGCCTGCTCAGAGACGCCACAGCCACCTCACGCTCCTGCAAATTCCCAGTTATGTCCGTACCATTAGCTCATCCCCAGGAGGCTGGATGCCCCTTGAAGGCACGGTCCATCCCCACTCATCTTCTCACGCTGTGGGATTAACGTAAAACCTTTCAGAAATCCCGCTTCCCCAAACCTCCTCCGCTGAGGAAGATAATTCTACTGCCTTATATGAAGGAAGACCTAGGGCTGAACGATTCTGCCACCATCACATTCCATGTTATCACCATAAGGTCAAGGGACTGTCGAAAAAAATAGGAATCTGGCGATCTCACTACGGGGCATACACCCAAGGGAATCAGAATTTAAAAAGACACACGTACCCCAATGTCCATCGCAGCACTATTTATAATATCTAGGGCATGGAAGCAGTCTAAACATCCACCAACAGAGGGATAAAGAAACTAGTACGTATACACAATTACTCAGCCACAAAACGGAAAGGATTTGAGTCAGTTCTGATGAGTGTATGAAACTAGAGCCTATTATCCAGGGGACCTCACTTGGATATAAGGTTGCTGCAGATGTTGTTGTTTGGTCACTCAGTCATGTCCGACTCTCTGCCACCCCATGGACCGCAGCACACCAGACTTCCTTGTCCTTCACTCTGTCCCAGAGCTTGCTCAAGTTCATGTCCATTGAGTCGGTGATGCCATCCAACTGTCTCATCCTCTGCCGTCCCCTTCTCCTCCTGCCCTCAATCTTTCCCAGCATCAGGGTCTTTCCCAATGAGTCAGCTCTTCGCGTCAGGTGGCCAAAGTATTGGAGCTCCAGCTTTAGCATCAGATCTTCCAATGAATATCCAACCTTTAGGATGGACTGGTTGGATCTTGGAGTACATGACTCTCAAGAGTCTTTTCCAACACCACAGTTCAAAAGCATCAGTTCCTCAGTGCTCAGCCTTCTTTATGGTCCAACTCTCAGATCCATACATGACTACTGGAAAGACCATAGCTTTGACTAGATGGACCTTTGTCAGCAAAGTGATGTCTCTGCTTTTTAATACACAAACTCATACCTCCTCTTAAGTTAGTTTGCTAGTTTGTCAACTGTATTTTGAATCCCTGAATCTCCTTACAGGGCCAGAAATACAGACTTACTTGCAGAAGAATTTGTGTTCATCTAGAGATGGGCACAGATGACAAAAAATACCCCCAAAACAAACAAAACCCTCCACACTATCTGTGTTTATATACATTTTTATATGTTTGCCATGATTGCATCTTTGCAAATTGAATAAAATTAGGTATCTGCTCACTGCTTTCTCTTCCCTGGTTATCTACCCTCAGCCAGTCTCCAGCTGTGAAATATGGAGGCTCAGCCTTGGAATAAAAAGGAGGACTCGGGTGGAGCCAAAGTCGGGTTTAGAACAAGGGTGTCCCAGCACAGGTGTTACCAGCTAGACCTCAGAGCCTGTAGGATTCACTCTCCTTCCTGGAGAAAATGCCGTGAGCCTCTCGCACAGACATTCACACCAACTGGGACTTTGAACCAGAAGGCTCTGGCTATTCAAAGATGCCTGGAGAAGTCTCCAAAATTCCCAGCTTGTGGGCATCTGAGAATTCATGGCCAGATGCAGACGCTCAATCTAAAGGCATGGTGTGGTGGGTGATGAAACCCTTCGCCCTTTTGAGCCCCTCTGCAGCAAGCGCCAACCTGAGAAGGTCACGAGATGAGCAGCTTTGCCGGTGACCAGGACCACCTCCCACACTGCCACGAGGATAAGGAACTAGAGATGCACCTTATGCCAACGTCACGTCAGAACCCAGACTGTCAGAAACCTCCCAAGAAGCCAGGACAGTGCAATTCCATCTTTTCGGTTAAGAAAAAAACGCCCCTGCGATGATTCATCTCTGCTAAAAACGGCAAACTCATGATCTTGCTGGCATTCATTTCCCATCTAAAATAAATATACCATAATTCCGCATCTCTGATCACAACGGCAAGTTTGAGAGATCAACAATCAGGTTTGAATGTTAAAAGAAAATCCTTTTTCCCCTCTTCTTTGCCAGCAGCTAAGTATAAACGAGAGCCGAGAGAGATGCGGGAAGCCAGAGGGCACCCACTGCCCAGCGGCAGCCCCGTCTGCTCTGCGTTTGCACCCGTCCTCGGCTCCCATCCCGGGGGTGTCCATTCAGATACTGCAAGGGTATCTTCTTGTTGTGGTTCAGTCGCTCAGCTGTGTCCAACTCTTTGCAACCCTATGGACTGCAACCATCTCATCCTCTGTCGTCCCCTCTCCTCCTGCCCTCAATCTTTCCCAGCATCAAGGTCTTTTCCAATGAGTCAGTTCTTCACATCAGGTGGCCAAAGTATTGGAGTTTCAGCTTCAGCATCAGTCCTTCCAATGAATATTCAGGGTTGACATCCTTTAAGATGGGCTGGTTGGATCTCCTTGCACTCCAAGGGACTCTCAAGAGTCTTCTCCCACACTACAGTTCAAAAGCATTAGTTCTTTGGCACTCAGCCTTCTTTATGGTCCATAAAGGGCGTCAGATGACCTGCTGGGAGCTGGGGTTTCATCAGTGACAGATCAATCCAGCCTCTGCTTGTCCCACTGGCTTGTATTCCAGGCAGGATCACAGAGCATGAACACAAGTAAACACAAAAACAACAGATAAATCATGAAGCTTCTAGGAGGAAAAAGAGAAGGATGCTCTGGGAGAGGGAGGCAGGTGACAGTGACATGAAGGCCCCTTGCAGGACACAATCTTCAGTTGTTCACCTGGAGGGGAGGACTTAAGTTCGCCCCATGAGTGAAGGCAGGCTGCGGTCACCTCTGCCTGAGTTCTGGAGGTGACCGGGGTGGGCCCCAGCTCCAAGACCGCGCTGGGGAGAGCGGCCACGCTGAAACGACGAGAACAAAGAACGGCTAGGCTTGCGAGAACACAACGCCCCTGAGCACACAGGGGAGCCCTCGTTTTCACAGAACTGTAGACGCGACCTCAAGGCGAGGGCGGAAAGTCAGGGAGCCCTTGAAAAAGCAGTGCTTCCTTGCAGCACCGGCCGCTGAGCTGAGTTCACAGTGGGCTGGGAAGGACCGAGGCAGCAGGAGGAGCCTGTCCTCTGGCTCGCTGGGCTCTGGGAAGGCACTGATGAGGGCCGCCGGCATGCCCACTCCACTTTTCACCCGGAGCGAAACGTGCTTAAAACTAACAGATAAATGAATAAAGGCTTCCTGACGGCTTGCCTCCTGTGGGGCTAACCTGTCCGAGGCAAGACTGGGAAGTCCCTCTGCTGCTCGGTCGCTGGGGCTCAAAGTCCTCCCCTCCTCTGCCCCACCCATCAATGGAAAAGTACTGGCATGTCCGCGGCTGGGTTTCTTCCAGGGGTCTCTGCGGGGGCCCGGTCTGTGCCCCTCTACCAGCCCTCCCCCCACGGGGAAGCCCCAGCCCACGGGCCTGAGCTCTAACTTTCCTCTCTGGCCCGCCTGGTTTCACACCCCGAACAACCCTGCCCGAATAACCAAGCAGTCAAGCGGGGCCAGGAGCCAGGAAATATGCCTTGAAAAGCAGCGAGCACTTCAGCTCCGACCGTTGGCAGCTTGGCTGGGACGCTGCCCAGCGCCGACAAGGAACACGGTGACCCGGGGGTGCGGGGTGGGGTGGAGAGGAGGCAAAGCCCCCACGCCCCGTAAAACAACAGCGGTCGGTCAAGTGCCCCAGGAGCGCACAGCGATCCTGACGGAGGCGCTTCCCAGGGAGACAGACAGCTCTGGCCGGGCAGGCAGAGGGGGACGCTAGGGCCCTCGGGCTTTTCTTCGGAAGGCGACAGAGCCGGCTGGCCGGGCGCGCACCTGGGCTCGGGGGGCAGGCCGAGCCCTCCAACACTTGTTCACTGTTCCCCGACCTGGCAGCCCCGAGCTCCTCGCCGGCGGCAGCGGGCAGGCTTTCTCCTCCTTGGGGGGCCACGCCCTCCCCAGGCACAGATTCCCTCCAGCCAAGTGTTTGGCCCAAGCCCCCGGGCTCTGACCACAAAAAGCGCCCTTTTCTTTGGCGGGCTCTCACCTCAGACGTGAGGCACCCCAGAGCCAAACCGCCTGCTAAAAGGACATCCCCAGAACATTTCTTTCGAGTCAGAGGGTCCGTGGCAGCTGGCCACCAACAGCACATCCTTCCCCTCCATCCCCCCGCGTCCTGGGGCCTCCGGAACGGCTCCCTGGGCCCCTGCTCTCTCTACATCCCGAGAGCAGACACCTAGAGATGCTGCTGGCTCACGCAGGGGGCTCCTGGCCGACCCGGAGCGAGCCGGGCAGGTTTCCGGTCAGAGCCAAGCTGTCCAACGGGGCTGCACGTCAGTGCGGCTGTACCCGTTCCAACATTTCAGTAAAACTGCAAAAAAAAAAAAAATAATAATGGCAACACCCTTCCCCAGGGATTGAGAAGGACAGGGGGTGAGGGGTGGGGTGGGGAGACTCCAGCCTCCCCTTGAAACACTCCAGTGTGCTCTTGGAAACATTCCACCTGCATAGTGGGAGAAAAAGACATTCTTCACGCGAGTTTAGAGGATTTTTGTTAATAAAAAAAATAATAATTTTTTTTTTTTTAGGTCATACAGAACCTGGTTGTGAAAGGAAAAGAAAATGCCAGCGCTGTTTGACAGGCATCAGATTTATGACCGTTTTTTAAAGCCTCAAGTACGTCACGAGAATCTGCCCACCCACCGTCCTGCCCCTACTGTAAACACGGCCGGGGCCCCTTCCCGCCCTCGCTCTATCGAATCTGCGGTCCCTCACCTCTGAACAGCCCTTGTTCCCTCGCCTTGGCCTCCGCCGGGCTAAAGTGATGCCTGGCCGTATATATATGGAGGGTACACCGTGGAGCTCTCTGGACTCAACCTCCAAGACAAACAGGGCCGACTCACGCCTCCACCGTCTGCAGGCAGGCCACAGATGTTAATAAACACGGTTGGGGTTTACGGTCCGCCCATCGGGTTCTCCATCCATTTTACACCCGACAAGTCAGGAGATCGTTGTGTGTGGTTTTTTTTTTTTTTTCCCCTTTCCCTCGTCTCTTAACATACGAACTCAGTAAACTGTTGTCAGGCTTGGCGATAAATTTATGAATTTTGGCCTCCAGATGTGGCTGGAAATAAAAGTAAACACAGGGAGTGAGCCACGCGTTTCAGGTTTGTGCCCGGTGAAGCTGAGTCTGCAAAAAAGTACCAGGGCGGAAAGAGACTCGTTTGCCCTTTTCAACGAGACACCAGGATATCTGAAAGGTAGGGACGCCATTCGGAGCAGGAAAGAGACGTCAATTTTAGAAAACTGGAAACTTTTAGGGTGAGGATTAGAGTGCAGAGATTTGCATCCCTCTTCAGTGAAAGTGAAAGTGTTAGTCGATCAGGGGTGTCCGAGTCTACGTGACCATGGACTGCAGCCCGCCAAGCTCCTCTGTCCATGGATTCTCCAGGCAAGAGCACGGGAGTGGGTTGCCATGTCCTTCCCCAGGGGATCTTCCCGACCCAAGGACTGAACCCAGGTCTCCTGCATTGCAGACGGACTCTAGTGTCTGGGCCACCAGGGAAGCCCACTCAGTCATTCAGAACTGAACCCCTCCCTGGGACCAGGACCCAAGCCTGTCGAAGAATGTCTTCAGATGAGAAAGAACTGAAAAAAAGCAAAAAAAAAACGCCTTTCATGAGATCTTCTTTCCCAGTACCACCTATCCAGGAAGAACCGAAGACGGGAGTGTTGAGAGAAGACACAAAGAGTCAAGTGTATCCTGACGGGTCTGTCAGTTCCAATCAGGAACCAGTAGGTTGCACCAGATTGATACAGACTGATGTTAAGTCAGAAAGAGAAAAACAAATATCATGTATCAACACATATGCGGGGAATCTAGAAAAACAGTACAGATGAACCTATTCCCAGGGCAGGAAGAGAGACGCAGATGTGGAGGATGGACATGCAAACACGGACGGGTGGTGGGAGGGAGGGAGGGGAGACGAATCGGGAGATTAGGATCAACATATATACACTCAGTTCAGTTCAGTCGCTCAGTTGTGTCCGACTCTCTGCGACCCCATGGACTGCCGCGCGCCAGGCCTCCCTGTCCATCACCAACTCCTGGAGCCTGTTCAAACTCATGTCCATTGAGTTGGTGGTGCCATCCAACCATCCCATCCTCTGCCGTCCCCTTCTCCTCCTGCCCTCGGTCTTTCCCAGCATCAGGGTCTTTTCAAATCAGTCAGCTCTTCGCATCAGCTGGCCCAAGGATACACACACTGCGGTGTGTGAAACAGCTAGCTGGTGGGAACCCGCTCCAAGCAGGGGGCGCTCAGTTCAGGGCTCTGCGATGACGATGACGGAGATGAGGGGGATGGGGTGGGGAGACCCACGAGAGAGCGGATGCGTGTATCTGACAGCTGATTCACGGTATTGGGCAGCAGGAACTAACGCAACATTGTAAAGCAATTACACTCCAGTTTAGAAGGAGTGGGGGAGGGCACCCGAAGGCTTTTCAAATCAGAAATCCAGCTAACCTAACCAGGGTAAGATGAAGGACAGAAAATACCATCCACACCTGAAAAGGGCCGTTTCTTGGCATTTCTTATGCTTTCTCTTTAGAAGAAAAGAGAGACAGAGATGGGGCCTGAGGCATAGCATTCGAGTGAAGTGAACACCACATCTCTTTCTGGAGTGTGTTTGTTTTAGCCGAGTAATAAAACAAAAAAATTCATAAGGCAAAAGTTTTCTTGGTAACAATTCAGTAGAAATATTTGTGAAGTCATGACCAACTTGCACTTTGCTAAAGATGCTCCCCTCTGGAACTGGCTCGGCAAGGTGGGGACGATAGGCTGCAGTGCGTATTAACAGGGTGGGCAGTGGTCGTTACAAGCCCTCTTTGTTCCAGAGTAAAGGCCAGCAACTGACCTCCAAACATCAAGGAGCAGAACTACATGTGCCTGAAGACTGGATCCAGGAAGCCACTGGGAACCGAATCTTTGGAGAGAGGTCATTAGCAATACACTAAAAGAAATTCATTCAGGTTTTCCAGCAATGGATTTTATATCTTGTTTTCTTTTTTAACTGGGACTCTAAGATGAACTTATTATTATTTTTTTTTTTTTGCCAACAAAGGTCCATCTAGTCAAAGCTATGGCTTTTCCAGTAGTCATGTATGGACGTGAGAGTTGGACTATAAAGAAAGCTGAGCGCCGAAGAATTGATGCTTTTGAACTGTGGTGTTGGAGAAGACTCTTGAGAGTCCCTTGGGCTGCAAGGAGATCCAACCAGTCCATCCTAAAGGAGATCAGTCCTGAATATTCATTGGAAGGACTGACGCTGAAGCCGAAGCCCCAATACTTTGGCCACCTGATGCAAAGAACTGACTCATTTGAAAAGACCATTATGCTGGGAAAGATTGAAGGCAGGAAGAGAAGGGGACAACAGAAGATGAGATGGTTGGATGGCATCACTGACTCAATGGACATGAGTTTGAGTAAACTCTGGGATTTGGTGATGGACAGGGAGGCCTGGTGTGCTGCAGTCCTTGGGGTCGCAAAGAGTTGGACACGACTGAGCAACTGAACTGAACTGAAGATGAACCTTAAAGAATTTTTTCTATGAATAAGCAATCACAGGACCATCAAGTTATATCCTCAGGAAGACTCATGAAGGCTCTATTATCAGTTCTCTGCTGCCGTACTCCAAGGTAATCAGGGGCCGAAGGCATGGAGCTAGTTGGCTCAGCTTACAGACCTATGTGTGCATGCTCGTTGCTTCAGTGACATTCTGATGCTATGGACTGTAGCCCACCAGGCTCCTCAGTCCCTCGGATTCTCCAGGCAAGAATACTGGAGTGGGTTGCCATTTCCTCCTCCAGGGGATCTTCCTGACCCAGGGATCAAACCTGCATTTCCTGTGTCTCAAGCATTGCAGGCAATTCTTTACTGCTGGGCCGCAGGGGAGGACCTTATACACCTGAAAAATGCTTTATTTAGCCTGACGTGTGCTTTAACCTTTTTAAAAAAAAATTAGGTGATAAGACGTAATGATGGGAGTTTTTTTAGGCTTTGCATAAAAATCTAGATTTCTGGATGGTCTTGAAAAGTGAGAAGATCCATCTTCCTCACACCTATATTCCTACACAGGAACAGGTAACCAGAGTTGAAAAGCTGTCTCTTTAAGGCAGGGCATGGGCCCTCCAGCGTACTGCAATCCACACCACGCCAAAGCACAAGCCGTAATCACTTGAGTTAACCTCCTGGACCCTGTAGGTATCTGAATTTGTAATTCCTGGTAAAAAATCATCTCCACGGTGCAGTTTTAATTCAATCTTTCTCATGTGAATGTCAACAATGGCTGTTGACCCGCTAAGCCCTTCCACATACCTGTGAGTAACACGGCTTGGTGAACAGGGAGGACTTGATACCAGTTAAGTGTCACTTACAGATGCCCCAGTGCGAGCCAGCATAATTTTCACTGCTGTGACACTCCAAAGCTCTTAACCACGGAACGACTTGAGCAAATGTGTTAGATATTTATAGTGAAAGTGAGAGTCGCTCAGTCCTGTCCGACTCTCTGCGACCCCATGGACTATACAGCCCATGGAATTCTCCAGGCCAGAATACTGGAGTGGGCAGGCTTTCCCTTCTCTAGGGGATCTTCCCAACCCAGGGATCAAACCCAGGTCTTCCGCATTGTAGGTGGATTCTTTATTGTCTGAGCCCCCAGGGAAGCCCAAGAATACTGGAGTGGGTAGCTTAGCCCTTCTCCAGCGGGTCTTCCCGACCCAGAGATCAAACCGGGGTCTCCTGTATCAGAGGCAGATTCTTTACCAACTGAGCTATCAGGGAAGCTGCTGCTTACTTAACAGCTGCCCAAAAGGACCTAAGAAAGCATCCAACAGACGTAAGGCATCTCTCCCTCCTTGCACATTTAAGTTACTGTCATACACAGATCACAGTATTAATGTATTCTCAGGGGGCCTAACATCCAGTAAGTGTGCATTTGTGTACGGACACAAGAGCCAGTTTGAAGGAGCTCCCAGTGGCAAATCAGGGACATTTTGGTACCAAAATAATTAAAGTAAGTAGTAAACCACTGAATAACTAGTGAGTTTAGTGAATGGACAGGTATATAAATAAATGAAGAGGAGGGAGGTCTCTCGCCAACAGTGGAACACCAAGAACCAAATGATAAATGCTGAGCAAGCGCTAGAGGGGCAAGGGCACTGGCAACCATCATGGTAAAGGCGGGTTCAGGCAAGCATCACCACCGGATGCTAATTCAGGTAGGAATTTCACTGAGGATCTTTGCATGACCTGAAAGTCTCCCCAGTAGACTGTTCACTTGTTGCAAGGGAGAAAGAACATAGTAGTCACACACGGGAGAACTCAGACAATACCAAACATGAACCATCAACATTCGCATCACCAGTTAGGACCAGGTGGATGCTGGGTACCTCCAGATGTGACACAATGAGATACCCCAGCACCGAGCCAGGATTCCAGCCCGGAAAACAACCTGCATCTAATCACGAGGAAACTTCAGACACAACATGAGGACTTCTCCATTACACGATGGAGGAGGAGGGAATGGCATCCTTTCAAAGTGTCCATGTCAATCATAACATGTTCCCTTAAAGGCTGCAGAGAGCGGCGTACACACAAGGCGTGCCAAGGAGTAAAACAGAGCCCTTGGTTTTGAAAAGCCCGCATTACAGGTAAACAGTGGGTCATAGTGCGCAGCTAAATGAATGCCAACAGGTAAAGAGATAATGATTTTGGCCTAAAACTTTACCAAAACTTACAAATGATTTTACCCTGATGAGAAATGAGGATACCCACTGCAGAGGCCACTGGCCTTCACAGGTAATAAACTCGAGGAGGTGGACAGAAAAAAGGACATGAAGAGCTGACATGTGAAGAAATCTCAGGGTTAAGGATGCAAGTTTGGGAGTCATTTTTATTAACATGAAGGGTATGTCAAAAACCACGGCAGTGGGTTGGAATTGATAGAGACCAAGGGCCGATGTTCATCCATGAACAGAAGGCAGGATGAGAGGGCGTCTGAGGGTGGTCAGTGTGCAGCAGTCAGGAGTGAACACAGAGGGTCAAAACTAACAAGAGATAAGCAGGTCTGAAGTGGTTTAGAGGTGCCCACACAGAAGACGTACGAACGCTGGAGCTGGGATTCCAAGAGGGAAGGATGGGTGCGTGGTTAAAATCAGACGCAGAATTCACAGCAATCCTGAGGCTCTCTGTGCAAGCAAAGAACCAATGCAGCAGCCATGCCTGAGAAAAGTGTGAGGCTAAGAAAGGGCCTTATCTGTGGTCATAGAGCGGGTCAGAGAGAGAAGCAGAAAGCAAAGAGGGAGTGATCATTTATGTGCATTTTCTCAGTCACAGTTGGGCTCTCAGCTCCGGAGAGAACCACAATCTAGGGCGAGAAGAAAGCCGTCAGGCCTTGGGAGGAACAGATGGGGAGAAGGCTGCAGCTTCAGTGTCAAGAGGATCCGAGGATTTCCTCATGGCTCAGCGGCCCAGCGGTTAAGAGTTCACCTGCCAATGCAGGTAACACAGGCTCAGTCTCCGGTCTAGTAGATTGAGACTGGGACCAACAGTTGGTCCCATGAGCCACAACTACTGAGCCTGCGACCAAGAGCAACAAAGACAGCCCCCACTCACAACTAGAGAAAGCCAGCTCGCAGCAACAAAGACCCAGGCGAGCCAAAAATAAAATAGTAAAGTCAACAAACCTGGCCTTAAAACAGAGAGAAAGAACCGAACGGGTGAAGTTGAGGATGACAACATGAACAAACCTGACAGGCTGTGCTTCTGAGCACGCTCCCCTCCACCTGTGATGTGGGGAAGGACAGGGTTACATGGGACGCGGGAGAATGAGCACAGACCTGGGGGCTGGGGGGAGGCAGGAAGAGCCTGTGGACAACGGAGAAGGACGGGTGGAGGCCAGGAGACGGCCTCCAGACGGGTGTCTGCGTCCTGGTGGGAGCCCGCTCTCCTGTCTCCATCCCATTCTCTCCCCGAGGATCACTTACCTGGTGGCTTGGGGAGAAACCATGGTGACAGGAAGCCCAAAGAAATGACTGAAATGCTAGGAGGACGCCGCGCCGCACGGGGCCACGCTTCTGATTTCGGGGAAACTGGATCCTTCAGCAACAAAGGGCGAGGTGACAAGCGGGCCTCTGCTGACGGTCCAACAACCGGATGCGACCTTTGTGGGATAAGCAAGCTGGCTGCGGCCGTGGCCAGGCAGCGGATGGGAATCAACTGTGCCTGGGTTTCCAGTGTCCTGCTCGGGAGCTCCGGGAACGCTGAGCCCCGTGCCAGGATCATCCTCTCCCCCCGGCCAGCTCCTCCCACCCCCGGCCTGCTCTCACAGTCCCCTTCACATCCGGCAAGCAGCAAGGGACCCAAGTGCACGCTGCTCCTGGGCCCTTGCTCTGCGTCCTTTCCCCCATCCACACCTGCGGCTCTGTAACTCTGGGATCACACAGGAGGGTGCTAGGCGCTGAACACCATGTCCTCCGCACAAATTCACATGTTGAAACGCCAATCGCCAATCTGATGGTGTTTGGAGGTGGGGTCCTCTGGGAGGTAGTTATTTCATGAGGGTGGAGCCCTAATGATGGGAGTGTGTGTGTGTGTGTGCACGCGCGTGCGAGCGTGCGTGCATGCACGCGTGCGTTAAGTCATGTCCAACTCTTTGTGACCCCAGGGACTGTAGCCCACCAGGGTCCCCTGTCCATGGAAGTTTCCAGGCAAGAATCCTGGAGCGGGCTGCCATTTCCTCCTCCAGGGCATCTTCCCGACCCAGGGATGGAGCCCGTGCCCCTTGCATCTCCCACACTGGCAGGCGGGTTCATTACCCCTGTGCCACCTGGGAAGCACCATAACGGGATTGGGCCCTTATAAAAAGAGACAAGAATTAATCACCAAAAACTGGTCTATAAATTCAAGGTAAAATAAAGGCCTTCCTACCTTCCGGACAGGAATGTGCTTCTCTCTCTCTCCCTTGCCTCCTCTGTCCCTCCTTCTCTCCCTCTACGGCTACAACGAGAAGACGTCTGTCTGTACACCGAGACCCTGACCACACTGGCCCTGTGCTCTTGGACGTCTCAGCCTCCAGAACCCCGAGAAATAGACGTTTGTCATTGAAGCCCCTGGTCTGTGATAAACTTTTGTTAGAGCAGCCTGAGTGGACCAAGACAAAAAAGCAAAGGCTTCAGATGAACGCAGAATGGGGCTGGGAACGTCCACTCTGCCACAGACAAGGCTTCAAGCAGCCCAGAATGTCCCCTGCCCTACGCCAGGTACACACGCAGATCTCCATGCCATGACACGTTGGTCCAATCCACACCTGGTGGCCTTACCAACACAAACAAAAACACACCCTCACCCCCTTCCTCCAGCTCCGATCTAAAGGACATTTTCTGACTTGATTTATTGGAGCCCGCGGTGGGCAGTGTTTGAGGGCCAGCATCACAGGACCCCATGTGGGGCCCACTGGAGCATCTCCCCCGAAGTGAAGGGACCCAGAGACCCACGGGGACCCACTGGCAGGCTTCCAGTCTCTGGAATCCTGAAGATTTTACTCTTTTATTTTTTTTTAACTCTGGGGAAATGGTACGAGATGGCTGCTGTCACCCTGGTGCTTTGCAGCCAAGCCCGTCCTGCTGGTCCTCTGCCCGGACCCCTCCCTGGCTCCCCTCCCGGCCAGGTCCAGAAGTGTCTGGGATGCGCGCAGAGGAAATGCCGCGGCAGCCGCAGGCACCCACAGCCTGCTCGCGCCCCGGTGGTCCTCGCCGGCGCGGTCACGGCCCGCGGCCCTCACACCCAGGTCCTGCCAACCACAGACGCTTTCAAACAGGGCCCGTGAAAGGGCGCTTCAGCTCCAGCCCCCCTCCGACCGACATCCTGGGAGACACGGTCCGCAAGGAAAATATTTTCTTAAAGTGACTCTCTGGTTTTGGAGGGATTACCTGCCATAGGGGAATTACTAATTTTTTCTTTTTCCTTTTTTTTAAGAAAAGCATTGAGCTGCCCCTGGAAGAGCAGCCCTCGGAGAGAAGGGAAAAGAAATGTCACCCTCCTCTCCGTCTCTCTCTCTCCAGACCCGCCTGAATTTGAGGTTTGGCTCAAACACCCAGGCGGGGCCGGCCAAGAGAAAGGTGTGGTGCAGGCAAGGCCACGTCCAGGAGTCCAGCAGCCGTCAACTTGAATCCCAACCCGAACCTCACCTAACTCGGAACGCCGTGACCCACTTCATCTCGCTGGGCCTGGTGGCACCGCCCAGTGAGACTCGGGACTCCTGACTTCACTGGGGAGCAGGGAGGTTAGCTCACATGTATAAAGCACTTTGAAGGTGAAAAGGGCCTGTGCCTAAAGGAGGCTGCTATTAGTATAACTACCTGTTAAAAAAGAGAAAAAGATTTCCATCGGGGTCTAACCACCCGCTCCCAGCATCTGCAGAGCCCGAGTTACAGGAAACCCATCCTCATAGACAATAACTCTCAGCTGCTTCTATTTATATGCAGGGCATGGAGACAGTGTTCCCCTAAGCTTGAGATGGCGAACAACAAGGGGGCACCCGAGTTTGTTTTAGGTGATGGGCAGAGAGCAAAAAAGGACATAGACTCACAGCGGGACGGGCACACTCTCTGTACCTTCTTATGTCTATTTCTGGTCATTTTAAAAAATTATTGTTATTATTTTTTGCCACATCGTGGGGCATGTGGGATCACAGTTCCCCAACCACAGATGGAACCCGTGCCCCCTGCATTGCAAGCAGGGAGTTTTGTGTTGTTTTTATTTTTTAATTTTAATTGGAGGCTAATTACTTTACAATATTGTGGTGGTTTTTGCCACACATTGACATGAATCAGCCACAGGTGTACATGTGTCCCCATCCTGAACCCCCCTCCCATCTCCCTCCCCATCCCACCCCTTAGGGTCACCCCAGTGCACCAGCCCTGAGCACCCTCTCTCATACGTTGAACCTGGACTGGCGATCTAGTTCACATATGGTAACATACATGTTTCAATGCTATTCTCTCAAATCATCCCTCCCTCGCCTTCTCCCACAGAGTCCAAAAGTCTGTTCTTTACATCTGTGTCTCTTTCGCTGTCTCGCATATAGGGTCATTGTTACCATCTTTCTAAGTTTCATATATATGTGTTAATATACTGCATTAGTGTTCTTTCTGACTTACTTCACTCTGTATAATAGGCTCCAGTTTCACCCACCTCATTAAAACTGATTCAAGTGTGTTCCAATAGCTGAGTAATATTCCATGGTGTATATGTACCACAGTTTTCTTATCCATTCACCTGCCGATGGACAGCTAAGTTGCTTCCATGTCCTGGCTGTTATAAACAGTGCTGCGATGAACACTGGGGTGCACGTGTCTCTTTCAATTCTGGCTTCCTCGGTGGCAAGCACAGAGTCTTAAACACTGGACCACCAGGGAAGTCCTCTACCTCCTCTGTTTTTATCCCTGTTTTTAAAAAACATTTATTTGCTCATTTGGCTGGGTCAGGTCTGAGTTACGGCCACAGGCAATTTTTCCTGCAGCACCTGTACTCTCTAGTTATGGCTCTCAGGCTGAGTTGCCTTGTGGCATGGGAGATCTTAGCTCCCCAACCGGGGATCGAACCTGTGTCCCCTGCAAAGGGAGGGGATTCTTAACCCTGGGAGCATGGGGGAGGGCCCTGCATCTCCTTTTAACCCTACCGATTACCTGAGAGGAGAAGAGCTCCATCCCGTGCTGCTTCGGATGTCTGACACTTCCCCTCGTGATAAAGAGAAAAACAGCCTCTGAACCAGAGGCTTGCCAGACAAGAGCATCTACCTGGAATCTATAAACATGGTTTCGATTTCAACGTGCTCATTATTTTCATATTTACTTTGGATGTATGGGAAGGGATCCTGGTTCACTCAATTTCGTTTAAAAATAATGCTTCCTTAAGCCAGCTTCTCTCAACCTCGGCCATCCTGGCCTTTCGGGCGGGGTCACTCTTTGCGGTGGGGCCTGGTCTGTGCCTGCCAGGATGCTGAGTGGCACCTCTGGCCTCGTCCGACTGCTCAACGCCGGGAGCGCCTGCCCCCGCCCTCCCTCAGCAAGGGAGGACAGAAAGAAATGCCTCCAGACAGGGCTCAGTGTCCCCAGGGGGTCAACTCCCTCCTCCACTGAGAGCCACTGCTTTTGTTTATTTTTTTTAAGTTATAAATGATTTTATACGTGATTGTCCAAGGGGAAAGGGCGGGGGGAAGAGGGCTAGGTCAGGAGCTTGGGATCAACATACACACGCCGCGCAGTGCTCTGCTCCGTCGGGTCCGTCCTGCGACCCCGGGGACGGCAGCCGGCAGGCTCCTCTGTCCACGGGACTCTCCAGGTGAGGATACTGGGGTGGGCTGCCGTGCCCTCCTTAAAGGCACACTACCGTGTATAGAATAGATAACCAGCAAGGATCCACTGTAGTGTACAAGGAGACCTACTCAATATTACACAATAACCTACAAGGGGAAAGAGCCTGAAAACGTGTGCAAACACACACACACACACACACACACACACACACACACACACAGCTGAATTGCTGGGCTGTATACCCAAAACTTACATGATATTGTAAACCCACTTTACTTACATAAATTTTTTTTAAAAAAGAAAGAGAACCACTGCTTTTAACTTTGTTTTACGCCCCTGGATCTGTTCCAGTGTCTTCGGGTTTATAGTCTATGGGAACTTGAATTTGTATCCTACCGGTGTGAAAATTGTATAAACTGTTTAAATTTGTATCGTAACTGGGTGAAAATTATATAAATCTTAATTACGTTGAATTGGTTCATGGTGCTTTTCAGGTCTACTATATGCTTCTACTTTTCTGTATATTCAATTAATTCTTGAGAATACGATATCAAAACGCCAACTAAAAAAATCTCAATTTATCCACTTAAAAATAATTTTAATACATGGTAGAACTATATGTAACTTTGTTCTGCATTTTCCAAGTCTCTTATAAACGTGTTATCATACCTTCATCATTTAAGACATAAAAAAGAGAGCCGTTGCTTTTACATGGTCAGTTAAAAACATAATAATAGAATTAAATAGTAAGGGTTGGACTAAAATGGCTCCAGGCTTGGAAAGCTGGTAACAGAGCAGCAATCCTTCGGGGCCACGTCTGCTTCTGCACCAGAACCGCAGTCTACGGCCGGAGGGCAGGCAGGCTGTTGACCCAAACAGCGTCATTCCCAAAGACTCCGATACGGCAGGGGCCTCTCCAACCATTTCTGAAAGTCACAGGCAAGAGTGCGTAGAAACCGTGTTCTTTCCAGGCTTTCCCAGGGGGTGGGGGGGTCAGGCCCCGATTATCAGATCTCCAGACTCGACAGACACCCGCTTGTCAAGACCGCCCAGAAACCAGAGCCAGGAGATGGGGGCAGGCACTGGAGCCGTGGGCCGAGCCGCTCAGAAACGTTCTGAGGACCCAGAAGGACCTCACGAGGTCTCCCAGGTCCTTCTTCCGAAGGAGCAGGTGAGCTGCAGGGAGCAGGGCCCCGAGACGCCCCCCAGGGCACAGGGCCCCCTCTCAGTACGGGCAGGGCAATTTGCAGGTTAAAGAAAATGTCACTGCCCTCACACCCAACGTATGAAGCAAAGGCTTATTAATGGGCTGCTTTCAGTGTTCAAAAATCAGCAGCTGCGGCGCGATGTAAATGAAAGCATGAAAACCTGCGCTGGCAGCCGCCCAGCGGGCAGGAGGGAAGCTTGCTCCGTCACCACCTCCAGCCCAGCGCCCACCGAGCACCGGCTGTGAGCCCCACTCACGTCCCCTTGCCACCACCGAGACTGCCTTTCCAAGAACTCTCTTGCTTCCCCCTCTCTCTCTCCTATCAAGCATGTTCATTCCTCACCTCCTTCTCCCAAGATCACAAGGAAGCTAAGTGGCCAAACTTCCTGGTTCATGCAGAGTTGAAACTGTCAATTAAATAGACACCAGACCAAAAAAAAAAAAAGTCTTCATATTGAAGACTTGGTGTCACAGCTCTGCCAGGAAAACTCCATCTCACAAGCCCAGCACCGGGCATCTCAAACAAAGTCCAAATTACAAAAGGGGCTACTGTGGACCTCCGGCAGAAAGGAGGTCAGAGAAACGTGGACGGAGCGTTCTCAAAGCACCCGAGCCCTGTCTTCTGAGATGATAAACCAAAGGAGGATTGCGCGCGAGTGCTGTCGCATCCGACTCTTTGCGACCCCGTGGACTATAGCCACCAGGATCCTCTGTCCATGGGATGCTCCAGGCAAGAACACTGGAGTGGTCAGCCATTCCCTTCTCCAGGGGATCTTCCCCACCCAGGGATTGAACCTGGGTCTCCTGCACTGCAGGCAGTTTCTTAACCATAGGAGCCACAGGGAAGCCCAATTACAGCCTCTGAACAAAGCCCAGATAAGCCACACATGTCCCCAGGAGAACCAACGGCCCTGGTAACAGGCTTACAGTAGGATGGGATGAAGCAGGTTCTATAATCTGATTAAAGTTGCCTGTCGGCAGTTTTACGCTCCCCTGCTTATCCTAATATAAAAAATAACTTCTTTTCTGGAGTCTCACACAGGTAAACCCACTGACATGAGAAAGATGCTAATTGAAGTGCTGTCTTTCATGCCAGATTTGTTGTTATTTAGTTCTTCAGTTGTGTGTGGCTCCTTTGTGACCCCGTAGACTGTAGCCCACCAGGCTCCTCTGTCCATGGGATTCTCCAGGCAAGAAGACTGGAGCGGGTTGTCATTTCCTCCTCCAGGGGATCTTCCTGACCCAGGGATCAAACCGGCGTCTCCTGCCCTGCAGGCGGGGGTCTTCACCACTGAGCCGCCAAAGCTGGGTTCATCACCAGAAGGATGGACTGATAAGGAGGACTGTGTGGCATACGTGTGGAATCTAGAAAAATCCTACAGAGGATCTTATTTGCAAAGCAGAAATAGAGACACAGAGATATGGACACCAAGGGCGAAAAGCATGAATTGGGAGGTTGGGATTGACATATACACACTATTGATACTATATATAAAATAGGCAACTAATGAAAACCTACTGTATAGCATAGGGAGTTCTACTCCATGCCCTGTGAAGACCTAAATGGGACCTGGGTGCCTTCTCTCTAGTTACTGAGCTGTGGCCGACTCTTTGCGACCCCATGGACTCCACCAGGAGCCCCACCAGGCTCCTCTGTCCGTGGAATTCTCCAGGCAAGAATACTGGAGTGGGTAGCCATCCCCTCCTGCAGGGGATCTTTCTGGGTCTCCTGGATTGCAGGCAGATTTTTTACTGTCTGAGCTACCAGGGAAGCCCCAACCTAAATGGGAAGGAAATCCAAAACAAGAAGGGATCTTGTACATGCATGGCAGATTCACTGTGCCGGAGAGCAGAAACTTAACATAAAGCGACCACATTCCAAGACAAATTACTACTAATAAAAAGAGTAGCACAGGTCCTCTGCTCCTGCCAAGACCAGGCGCTCCCAAACTTTCTCTGTTGAAGACCAGGCAGTATGCAGTCTCGGAGGGCGAGGCGGTCTCGGTCACAACCACTCAATGAGGTTGGAAGCAGCCGTAGACGACACATAATGAATGGGCAGGGCTGAGTCCCAATAAAACTCTAGTCACAAAACAAGAGGCGGCCAGCTGTGGTCCAAGAGCCACTATCTGCTGACCACTAGCCTAGAACATTCTTCCCCCAGATAGCTGCTGCTGCTGCTAAGTCATTTCAGTCGTGTCCAACTCTGCGACCCATGGACTGCAGCTCACCAGGTTCCTCTGTCCGTGGGATTCTCCAGTCAAGAACACCGGAGTGGGTTGCCATTTCCTCCTCCAGGGGATCTTCTAGACCTGGGAATTGAACCCGAGTCTCCCTCTCTCCTGCATTGAGAGTGGCTTCTCTATCACTGGTGCTACCTGCCGGGTCTCTATTCAAACGTTAGCTCCAGAGAAAACCTCTCCTGGCCACCCAATCAGTCCATCCCTTGCTCTCTCTTTATTCGCCTGGAATTTATCACTCACCTGTCTATTTGTGTCTCTGCATACAATCTGCTTTCCCTCCAGGGATGGAGAGCGAAGATTCTTTTGAACTGTGTTCACAACTAGCCTGTGGCATTTAGTAGGCACCCACTGAATATCTGTGGGGCGAATGACTGGCGCTGGCTCATCCCTCTCTGCGTGTCACCCAACAATGCACGAGGCTCATACTTCAGGGCAGGAGAAGACTAAAAAGGTCAGTCAGGTTATCAGACAACCTCCGCGCCCCAGGGAGGCTGCGTGCAAAACCACCCTACTCAGATCTCTTCCACCCCTCCTCATTCTTCCAGAATCTCCAGAGAAACCAGACAGCGAAATGCTTCTTGGTACCAATCCCAGGTCACTGCTTTGAGCCACTGCAGAGAAGGTCCCAAGAGCCCACGGCACTGTCTCTTTGAATCTGCCAAACCTTCAGAGCATCCCACAGAGGATGTTAAGAGCGAAAAGAGGGGAAAAGCAACTCCCAGAGCCCACCCTACAGCTCCCAAACTTAACCCTAACCCCAAGTCCTCTTTGGGAGGCTGAGCAAATACGCTTTTATCGCAGAAAATAAAATCGGCCCTGACCCATCTGGTTATTGTGGGTCCTTGTTTCCTGAACTCCAAACCGGTTTCTCAGGGCTGACACAGTGAAACCTGCCTTCCTAAACCCCCGGGCTTCTCAAGAAGCCCCAAACCTCCACCGGGGCACAGCCCACAAGGCTTTGCAGAGTGGATCACAATCCCAGGCCCTCCCCCTCCATCGTGATTCAAACCCCTCTAATCTCCACTGACACACTGAGGATTGGAGGCTCTGCTTCTCCCTGGGGCAGCGGGGAGGCCAGACAGGACTGCCGGCTGCAGAAAGAACGTAATCCCAACAAACCCACAAAGGAACTGAGCCGAAGCTCTTCCCTCCAGTGCAATCTGATGGCCGGCTGACCCTTCCCCCCGCCGGCCAGCCTCTCTGCCTCCCGCTCCTCGGGACCGTCCTGAAGGCACTCCTGGCAGCCGCCAGGCTCCAGACAGCTCAATCTCAGTGGAAGTTTGTGGCCGCGCTTTCTGTCCAACCGGTTCTGCCTTTTATTTTTGTTTCAGGGGAGGATTATCGCCATGGTAATGTCCAGATGACAGGGACCTGAGCGGGAAGAAACCTACCTGTTTCAAGCCTTAATCCCTGAGAGCGGTTCAGAAAGCAGCCAGCTTGGGAAATGAGGGACCTGGGCAGGGTTTGGTGCCCAAGGCAGGATAAACTAGGAAGCAGCTGAGCCGCGGCCTGAAAGGAAACCCGGCCCTCCGCTTCCCACACTCGAGATGCTCTGCAGACTGCCCCCCACGGGAGGCTGGCTCCACCACGGTCTCATTTTCAGAAGGAACGTGGCAGAAAGGAAACAGAAAGCAAAGTCTGAGATGAAGGGGGAAAAGATGACGAGGGAAAAAGCAAGTGCTTCAGAGAACGTCCCACGAGCCAAGGATAACCATGGCGAGTGCGGTGCTGGTCGTTTCTGTGACGGCTCTGCCCACCGGGTGCCCCCTTCTCCGCCCCTCTGCTCTCCGGGGCTGAGGCAAACAACTCACAACCCAGCCCCTGGGTGTGAGCTCAGCACCCCAGCCACAAGCACCCTCTCACCACTTCTGAGGAACTGCAGGCCCCGAGGCACACCTGCTCAACCAAGGGCAAGAGGAGACGAGGGGTTGCCTGGAAGTTCCTACCAACTAGGCTGGGATGGGGGCTTCCCTGGGGACTCAGACAGCAAAGAATCTGCCTGCAACGTGGGAGACCCAGGTTCAATCCCTGGGTGGGGAAGATCCCCAGGAGAAGGGAATGGCTCCCCACTCCAGTATTCTTGCTGGAGAATCCCATGGACAGAGGAGCCTGGCGGGCTACAGTCCATGGGGTCACAAAGAGTCGAACAGGACTGAGCAACTAACAGGCACACACGAACACGCACGCACAGGCTGGGATGAAGCAATAGGCACCCATGGGGCTACCAGCACAAACGCAGGAGACAGCTGGACTCAACGAGTTTCTAAATATGAAGCTGGGAGGTCAAGTTACTGCTTTTTGGAAGCTTTGCTTTGGTTTAAATGCGTACTGTGTACTAGTGAGTCCTGCAAACCAGTGAGCCAGCAAGCATCACGGATGAGTGGGCTTCCCCAGCCAGATCTCGTCCCCCGTTCATACGCCACGCAGTTGACCCTCATGCGAACCCCAGCAGTGTGCCCTGTCTCTTCAGTTAGTTGGTAAGGAGGCATGCACTGAATTCCCCCTCTTCTTGGCTCCCTTTCTAGGCGGCACTAGTGGTAAAGAACCAGCTTGCCAAGCAGGGGATGTAAGAGGTGTGGATTCAATGCCTGGGTCAGGAAGATCCCCTGGAGAAGGGAACGGTCACCCCCTCCAGGATTCTTGCCTGGAAAATCCCACGGACAGAGGAGCCTGGCGGGCTGCAGTCCATGGTGTCGCAAAGAGTCAGACACGACTGAGCAACTAAGTATGTACATATCCTCAAGAGGTGCTCTATCTTAAAGGTTTCCAGCTCTTGCTACCCTGAAAGTTTGGGGAAAGCTTCAGGCTTTTCAACAGGAGGGTATCACAGGTGAGCAGAAATAAAGATTTTATGAAAGTATAAAACAGAGCTAATTCAGCAATAACTGGTAACAGCGCAAAGAGAAGGGCTATCTCCTATCTGATTGTTTGGGAGTCAGGTTTGTAAGAGAAAAGGCAGTGGATGGGACTTCCCTGGTGGTCCAGGGGCTAAGACTCCATGCCCTAATGCTGGGGGCCAGGGTTCAGTTCCTGGTCAGGGAACTAGATCCCACATGCAGCAACTAAGAGCTGGCTCAGCCAAATAAATATTTTTTAAAGAGAGAGAGGGAAGGTAGTGGAAAGAGAAGCTGCTGCGATGTCTATTTCTTCTCTTAGGAAGCATTCATGCAGAAGAAGGCCTGATGGACTAACTTTTCTAGAAGGTGCCAAGGCTCTAAGGCTGTTGCTGGGAGAAATAAGCAGCTGTCTGGGGCTGGTCAGGCCTTTCTGAAATCAATTAAAGTTTGCCAGCTCCCTCTAGCCACACGATTCGAGTATGTGGGCAAATGAGGAGACACCATGGTCGAATCGGGAATGTTTCTTGCAAATCATGGGTTTGGAGCAGGATTTTGCGGAGGGAGAGTCTTTGAGAAAAATGTTGGGACAGCTACAGACGGGCAGGCTCTCTGTCAGAGTCGAGTCCTCCTTGAGATCCTGGAGATGGGGTTCTCACCAGCCTCCACGGGCACAGAGGCTATTCACGCAGTCCTGTCTGACTTGCGACCCCATGGACTGCAGCCTGCCAGGCTCCTCTGCCCATGGGATTCTCCAGGCAAGAACACTGGAGTGGGTTGCCATTTCCTCCTCCAGGTGATCTTCCCAACCCAGGGATTGAACCTGGGTCATCAGTAGCTAATGATGAGGTCCCATAATGGATAAAGCAAACACACACACACACACACACACACACACACACACACACACACACACCACACACACACACACACACACAGAAGGTTCAGAGCCCCATCTCCTGAGCCTGGGATTTTTCAGGCTGAGGAGCTGGGTGTTACTCATGGGAACCAGTCTCTGTGAGGCCAATGTGGTTGAAACTCCTCTCCCAGGGACAACGTCACGTCTCCCAGACACTGGCTCCCTTGGGAACATGTAAGCCGCTCCTCCAAAGCCAGGAGCAAAGGCTGGGGTGATTCATAACCCGCGCTCCCAGCCGGGTCACCCGTGGGTCCACGGCTTCCATCCATTCCTCAGGCTCATCTCCGAGCCGCCTTGACTCTCAGCTCCCACCGTCCCCCCAGCCCCTGGTCCTCAGACCACACAGCACAGCCCGTGTCCAGCAGGGCTGGGAGCCGGGGTGGAGGGCCCAGCAGGCGGAGCCGACGAGGCAAGGGGAAAGCTCCCTTGGTGGAAAAATTCAAAGCTCAGTTCCACCATCACCTCTCTTACTTTTTAAATTGTTACGAGTTTCCCCCACATTTATTCCTAATACCCAGTCTGATAGTTATGCTCATTATTGAAGTTATCATACTGCTTTGCATCTCGTCACTTAACAGAATGTCTTGAAGAAGCTTCCACGTCAGCATATAAAGATTTACTCCACTGGGCTTTTGTTTTACTTAAGTATAGCTGATCCACAATTTGGTGTTAGTTTTAGGTCTACAGCAAACTGATTCAATTATACAAATATGTTTTCCACTTCTCTTCCATGGTAGTTATTAAAAGATACTGAATATAGTTGCCCTGTGCTATACAGTAAATCCTTGCTGTGTATTTTATATATAGTGGTGCATGCGTTCAAAGTGACTTCAGTCCTGCCCGACTCTCTGTGACCCCATGGACTGTAGCCCGCCAGGCTCCTCTGTCCATGGGACTCTCCAGGCAAGAACACTGGAGTGGGTTGCCATACCCTGCTCCAGGGGATTTTCCTGACCCAGGGATTGAACCCAAGTCTCCTGTGTCTCCTGCATTGGCAGGCAGGTTCTTTACCACTAGCGCCACTGGTGTGTATCTGTTAATCCTCTGTCCCTAACTTATCCCTCCCCTCCCATTTCATCTTTGGTAATCCTAAGTGTGTTTTCTGCGTCTGCTCTGGTGCCTCTTTTAAATCACCAATGACACTTCACTCGGCTTACTCTGCTCACCACAGCCTCTAAGTTTTGCTTTTTCTAGGGTTTGTGATTCTGCACATTCAAGGGTTCTGGCCGCCGTAAATCCTTTCTATAACAAGGTGGAACCAGGCAGAATATAAACAGACAAATACACATGACAGGTAAAATGAAATGAGCTCTCCAAGAAAGGCTCTGTTTTCACAAGTGAGGTTCACTTGGAGAAAGGGGGAGAGACAGGGGACAGAGCGGTGCTGGGCCTCCCGACAGCTCTGCTGGGCCTCCCATGCCCCACCGCACCCCAGCTGGTACCGACCCATCCACCAACCCAGGGGGTTCTCTCCTGAAGGGACTTCAGCGTACGCCATCTCTGCAAACACTTGGAGCCTGGGGTCTTGAAACTCAGCATTTGTTTCTGAAAAAAAATGGCATGGACATCACGGGGAGGATTTCCAAAACTCAGACCCTGTTTCCTCTTCTCTTATTTTGGAATAACACGCTTTATCGTCTTTTCTGACTGTGAGCGGGCTTTGTTCCAATCAGCATTTTAAGCCTATAATTTTGGTTCTGGGTGCCTACACTCGCCCTCCCTACTTCAGAATTAGTCATCTAGAACAGGGACTGGCAGATTGTCTGTAAAGGGCCAAATAGTAAATATTCTCAGCTTTGTGGGCCATATGGTTTTTGCCACGAGGACTTAACTGTCTCTTGCCAATGTGAAGTCAGCCTTAGGTGATATGCAGCAAAGGGGCATGGCTAAGTTGCAATAGAATTTTATTTATGAACACTGAAATTTAAATTTTATATCGTTTTCATGTGTCAGAAAATGTTACTTAAAAAAAAATTTTTTTAGTGTGAAAATGATTCTTAGCTCATGAGCTACACCAGAGCAGGTGGCAGGTCGGTCTTTGCCAAGGTTGCAGTTTGCTAACCCCTGGTCTAAAATCAAATATTTAAAGGGAAACCCTCTGTGAGTCAGTTCTTTTGAAAAGAAATAGAAGAACAGTAAAGCTAACATTTATGGAGCACTTATTACATGGACGAACTCAACGTGGAAAACTTCTGATTCTCATCATAACACACGAGGTCAGTCAAAGTGAAAGTCACTCAGTCATGTCCGACTCTTGACAACCTCACGGACTATACAGTCCATGGAATTCTCCAGGCCAGAACACTGGAGTGGGTAGCCTTTCCTTCTCCAGGGGATCATCCCAACCCAGGGATCAAACCCAGGTCTACCGCATTGCAGGCAGATTCTTTACCAGCTGAGCCACCAGGGAAGCCCTGATATCCCTGTTTCTGTAGACGGAGACACAGGGTTATGAGGAAAGCGGACACATCAAGTTCACCCAGCAAGGATCCGAACCCAAGAGATGGGACTGCAGACAGACAGGAAGACACACGTGTCCGGCCTCCTTGGACAACACCGCATATTGAGGAGGAGGTGATGTGAAGCAGTCACCTGTCCTGCTCCAGCTTCATGGGACCAGTTCAGGAAAACCCTGCATCCTGGCCCCCGCAGAGGAGGAACCCCCGTCTCCTTCCTACACTAACTCCTTCTCAAGCATTCCCCCAAGTCAAACAGAGCGTGAAGGGACTCCAAGAAGAGCCCAGCTCAGAGGCGAGAGGATGTGCGTTTTACAGCCTGTTAAGTGCCACCTCCTACTGTGGGTCGCAGAAAGAAGAGGTGTGGACGGGAAACTTGCAGAGACTGAACTTCAGCTCCTTAGTTACAGCTCTGCTGGGCAAACCAGTCACTGGTCCCTGAGGTTCCACCCTGGGCTCCCAAGAAGCAGAGTTCTGCCCACTCACAACCCTCCTCTCCCCATGAGAGGCCTCTGCCTCCAGTCACTCGGGTCTCCCAAATCTCCCGTTTCTGCCTTTCGAACCCAGCCCTTCCCACGGCCGGCCTCCTCCTTCCAGGCTGGATGCAAACACGGCCCTGGTGTTTCTGTCACCCCCCCAGACAGAAGGGGGGCAAGGAAGAGAGCGGGGTGGCTGCTCTCCATTCCTTCTAGGCTCACTGCCCGATTTCTTTTCCATCCCGGGCACCAAGGCGCAGCTGGGTAGAAGAACATCCCTTGGCTGCCTCTGGTCCCACCACACCCAGTGGAAAGGCACGGATCTCGAATGTCCAACCGACCAGCGCGAAAGAAAGCCTCTGCTGGAGCCGCGCTCTGCCCAGCAGACACGCACGCGCGTTCCCTGATCTCTTCTGGGGCTTCTGGAGAAGGAGGCCCCAAGCCACCCACCCCAGAGCTCCGAGAGGCCGAGCAGGCAGGAGGCGAGCGTTTCGTTATGTAAAACACTTGGCTCCCTCCTCTTTCGCTGCATCCTGCTAGCAATTTTGCATCCGGTTTGGGAATTCCAGGAACATCTGCCATTGTCTCCTGCCCAACCACACATGTGTTAGCCCCAGGGCAGGATCGTGTTCGTACCTGCCGCTGCCCTATCATTAGCCGTGAACCAGGCGGCCAAACACACAAAACCCCCGGCCGGCAGCCACACCTGCAGAATTCTGCCTCTCTGCCTCGCCCCGCTCCCTGCGAAGGCAGGGAGACCAAGGCGCCTTCCCGTAAGGCTCATAGAGGGCCTGTCTCAGCACCGAGGTCCTCTAACCAAACGGACGGCCCCTCCTCAGCACCTCGCTCACCCGCGCCTCCTTTCCTGTGTTAGCATTTCAGGGGCCAGGTCTGGGGAGGCCGGGTGGGAGCAGGCAAGATGCAGCTGAGTTCAAGAACCCCAGAAGCAGCACTGGCTTGTGTGGATTCTATCTGAAGCACTGCTGATGGCCTCTGATCAGATTAGGTTGGGACGTTTTAGACTGGAGTATCCAAAATGCAAAAAAACAGTCGTCCCTGGAGTCAGCTGGTAAAGAACCCACCAACCAATGCAGGAGACGTAAGAGATGTGGGTTCATTTCCTGGGTCGGGAAGATTCCCTGGAGGAGGGCATGGCAACCCGCCCCAGCATTCTTGCCTGGAGAATCCCATGCAGCCCGGTGACTGCAGTCCACGCGGTCGCAAAGAGTCAGACACGACTGAAGTGACTTAGCACACAGCGCACACCCAAAATGCAAGAGAGAGTCACCTCTGAAGCTGGCCGCCTCTTCCTGCTTCTGAGCCTCAATCTGTAAGATGAGGTGAAACCAGTGCCTGATGTTTAATGAGCTACATGAAGTGATGCATGAGGCGCGTTAACAAGGCTAAACAGGCCACCGTCCACACTGAATAATGGTTATGAATGGTTACTATCATGGGGCCTCATCTGCATTACTGGGCTTCCCTGGGGCTCACTGTGGTAAAGAACCTGCCTGCCAGTGCAGGAGACACATGTTCCATCCCTGGGTCGGGAAGATCCCCCAGAGGAGGGCACGGCAACCCACCCCAGTATTCTTGCCTGGAGAATCCCATGGACAGAGGAGCCTAGCGGGCTATAGTCCATGGGGTCACAAAAGAGTTAGACACGACTTCTTGACTAAAGAACAACATCGCCATCACAAAGCCTGTCCTTCACTCCCCACCCGCACACGCTCAGCTTCCTCTCTGTCCCCGGTCACCTGCCTCTCTGCTGCTGTCATTCAGTCACTAAGTCATGTTCAGCTCTCTGTGACCTCATGAACTATAGGGCTCTTCTGTCCTTCACCATCTCCCAGAGTTTGCTCAAACTCATGTCCAACGAGTCACTGATGCCATCCGACCATCTCATGCTCTGTCGTCCCCTTCTCCTCCTGCCCTCAATCTTTCCCAGCATCAGGGTCTCTTTTCCTGTGAGTCAGCTCTTCACATCAGGTGGCCAAAGTATTGGAGTTTCAGCTTCAGCATTAGTCCTTCCAAAGAACACCCAGGACTGATCTCCTTCAGGATGGACTGGTTAGATCTCCTTGCAGTCCAAGGGACTCTGAAGAGTCTTCTCCAACACCACAGTTCAGAAGCATCAATCTTCAGCGCTCAGCCTTCTTTATGGTCCAATTCACCTGCCTCTACTCAGCATAGTTTCTGGGGTCCCCAACTCATCCCCTCTCCCCTGCATCTCCCAGGGCTACACCTTTCCTGGGTGTGGGTGCACATCCGCAGTCTCCCCCAGCACAGGGAAGTTGACGGTCCCCAGGCCCCGCTCTACCCTCTGCTCCATCCTCACTTGCTTTCTGGGTTCATGTGTTTATTTCCCACCATCAGGCATCCACTCAGCTCCAAAGGGAACTAGAGGCCATGCGTACATTTATCCCTAGGATCTGATATTATCCGATGCAGAGAAGGAAGCCAATCAATGTTTGAGTAAATAAAGCAGCACTTCTGGCCTCTCTTCCTAATTTCAAATTCCCCTTTCCAGGAGCCAAGTAGACTTTTTCCCAGGAGCAACACCCAAGCAATTCCAGAAACTCAGGTAACTCCTGCTGTTATCCATCTTGGCTTATGCATACGCCCAGGTCTGAGGATGAGAAAGACTCCCAATAGATGCAAATTAAATGATCAGGGAAGTAGGGAGGACTCACCTATTAGCTCAGGCTTGGGCTTCTATTTGTAACATCACCTTGGCTGCATCCCACTCTTAGCCCCACAAGCACTGTGGGTACTCACGTTGTCAATGTCACCCGCCCCCACCACCCCACCAATGTCGCCTGCTTCATCATTCCCTTCCCCCCACCACCGCCGAGGCCCTGTGCCATCCTTGCTGGTGAAGCTCCCACGAGCTTTCCACTCCTTGCTCACCTGCCATCTCCCCCTCCCTGACCTGCTGCCAGGGGGTGGAGGAGTAAGGTCAAGTCAATCCCCAGCTCTAAAGCCTTCCAAGTTCTGCAGACCTCCACGTCTGCCCTCGTTTTGACCCCACCCACCATCCCTTGGACTTCCCTTGTAGCTCAGTTAGTAAAGAACCTGCCTGCAATGCAGGAGATCCAGGTTCAATTCCTGGGTCAGGAAGATCCCCTGGAGAAGGAAATGGCAACCCACTCCAGTATTCTTGCCTGGAGAATCCCACAGACAGAGGAACCTGGCAGGCTATAGTCCATGGGGTCGCAAGAGCTGGACACGACTTAGCGACTAAACCACCACGACCATCCCTTCCTCTAGTCCTCCAGCCCCACCGGTCCTGCCCAGCTCCGCCTCTAGCCCCCCGGGGCTCACTACATGCTTCCACCGGAAAGGAGCGCCTTCCCTCCCTCACCCCAGGTCTGCCAAGAAAGACCCTTCGAGGCCTCGTGAGCGACACCTTTCTCCAGCTTCCCCAGACACTCTGCCTGGCACATTCTTCCACCAAAGTGCCCGGGGTGCTGGCTTGCACTCACACTCTACCTTGCGTTCTGCCGTCTGCCCTCCCCTTGAAGACAGACACCAGGTCGTACACTTCTGGGCCCAGAAGAAATGCTTCCCATGAGGCATCTTATACATTAGGAGAGCATACACCGTTTGGGGACATGGAGACGTACTTTTCCTTGTTTTATGCAGTGACCGCTAGGATAAGCCCAGGGGGCATCAAGGTTCGCATCTGCTCCCACCAGGCAGGACTCACGTTTCCAGAGGGATGCCCGTGGAGGCCTTCGGACACAATGGGAAACCCAGATACACCCTGCCAGGATTTCCAACCTCCTTCTGCTGCTGCATTCCCCATTCCGTACATTTGATCTTCATGTAAGATTTTATTTACACCAAGGGATACGTGACTACAACTTTTTAAACTACTAATGTACTCCATGAGTTTGAGTAAGCTCTGGGAGTTGGTGATGGACAGGGAGGCCTGGCACGCTGCAGTCCATGGGGTCGCAAAGAGTTGGACATGACTGAGCGACTGAACTGAACCAAATATACTCCAACCAGTTCACCTTAAACAAGCGTACAGTAAGGGCCAGAGAGGGGCGGTCACTTACTCAGAATCACACAGCCACCAGGAGGCAATGATGTGAAAAGTAGAAGTGTTAATCGCTCAGTCAAGTCCGACTCTACGACCCCACGGATTGTAAGCCCTCCAGGCTCCTCTGTCCATGGGACTCTCCAGGTAAGAATACTGGAGTGGGTTGCCATTTCCTTCTCCAGGGGATCTTCCCAACGGAGGGATCAAACTCGGGTCTCCTGTATTGCAGGCAGACTCTTTGCCACGTGCACCACCTGGGAAGCCCAGAATCATATGGAAGACCCACAATTTAAATATTGGCAACTAAACTCAAACCGTTGTCGCGTAAGGTCTACACACAAAATAAACACCCATATGCAGGTCTCTGGGGCCCTTCATTAGTGAATTCCACCATTGAAAAATGCCTTTCTGGTTGAAAGATCAGTTAACAAGGCAAAGAGAAGCAAGGTCTGGGATCAGAGTTTATAATGAACGTTTGGGTCTGAAGCCTTCTGGTATAAAATATAACTTTTAAAAGTGAGGCCATTTCAAACCACCTTCTATCCCATACCTGGGCCACCTGATGTGAGGAGCCAACTCATCGGAAAAGACCCTGATGCTGGGAAAGATTGAAGGCGGGAGGAGAAAGGGGCAACAGAGGATGAGAAGGTTGGACGGCATCACTGATTTAGTGGACGTGAACCTGGGCAAACCCCAAGAGACAGTGAAGGACAAGGAGGCCTGGCGTGCTACAGTCCACGGGATCACAAAGAGTCCGACGCCACTTGGCAGCTGAACAACAACAAACGTCCCGTCCTTGTATCCGCCACGCCCGCGCAGAAGCTCAGGCGTCCTGGGGAGAGCAGACAGCAGAAACAAACCAGCCATGCCTTTCTAATAAAACTCTTAAAATGCTCTCCTCACGTAACCGCGGTTCTGATTTGAGAGTAATAACGACGCCAATAAATTAAAGCAAGGAGCCCCAGCGGTTTCCAGCTGGAGGCTGCGCCCTGACGGAAGATCCGAAGATTCAGACAGACATAAGTAGGAGAAATGACCCCAGTTATCAGGGCCAGCCCATCTCCCACTTCCCTCCGCATCCCGCCCATAAAACACGATGATTTACAGGGGCTCGGGGAGGGATCGCTCACTTCCCCTCTGCAGAATTTATTTCTGTTTAATGGGCTGCCAGGCTCCCCCCTCCCTCTAGTCTCTTCCTCTCCTGGTCGGCTGTCTCTCCGGCCTGCCTCTGCACCCTCTCCTCTTCCAAGGGACAGTCAAGGTCAAGGTGGCAACAAGCCACTGGCCAAACACAATGGCTCGAGGGACCAGCAGAAGGAGGGAAAGTCGCCTCAGACTCCCGGCGCTGGCCTGGCAGATGTGGACTCCCCGAGGCTCCACCTGGCTTTTATAGGGGAAAGAAGCTTATTAAAGTGAGTAACCCAGCCTTTGGTGGAAAATCGGAACGTAGCAGACAGTGTTGGCCTTGGTGCGGGGGATGGGAGTCAGGCCCCAGAAGCGGCACAGGAATGATTTACGGTCCCTGGACAGGGCTGCAGGACTGATGGGGACCAGAATCGGTAATTATACAAGCCCTACAATTACTCCAAATCCCCACCCTCTCGCGCTCCCACCCACTGGTCTTTTCCAAGAAGCGATGGCTCTGAACCCTGGAGACCAGAGGTTAAGAACTGAAGGAAGGTCTTAGAAATTACATACCTGCTGGTCTACCTTGAGCTGTGAGAGAGAGCTGAAGAAAACCCCTCTGTGCAAGCAATGAGACACCAGACTCTGATACTCTGCAAAGCTCCCCCTTTAACATCAGTTCCTTCGGTTCCTGCCTCTCTGCTTGGTCAGTGTGACTCTATCTGGTCAGCGTCTCAGAGGTTAGAGGACTTGTCCAGGTCACACAGCCAGCTAGTCACAGACCTTCTTAGCCCAGGTCTAGAATTATTCCTACTTAAATACACCGACCAAGGTTGGAAGCACACAAAAAAACATATATAATATAATATATATTATGGGGCTTCCCTGATGACTTTAGTAATAAAGAATCCACCTGCAGTGCAGAAGACACAGGTTCAAACCCTGGGTCAGGAAGATCCCCTGGAGGAAATGGCAACCCGCTCCAGTGTTCTTGCCTGGAGAATCCCATGGACAGAGGAGCCTGGCGGGCTCTAGTCCTTGGGGTCACAGAGTCAGAAATGACTGATGTGAATGAGCATACATACATACAATACATATTATATATTGTAATATATAATATATATAATGACAATATAATATATATGTATATATAGACACACACACATGCACACACCAGTCAATCCTAAAGGAAATCAACCCGAATATTCATGGGAAGGACTGATGCTGAAGCTCCAGTACTTTGGCCACCTGATGCAAAGAGCGGACTCATTGGACAAGACCCTGATGCTGGGAAAGATTGAGGGCAAAAAAGGGAGAAGGGAGCGGCAGAGGATGAGATGATTAGATAGCACCACTGACGCAACAGCCATGACTCCAAGAAAACTCTGGGAGATGGTGATGGACAGGGAAACCCGGCTTGCTGCCGTCCATGGGGTCGCAAAGCATCAGACATTACTGAGCGACTGAGCAACAACAACACATGCGTATATAAAAGAGCAAATATTAGCAGCTAAAGGAAAAGATCTCAAGGGCCATCTCTGATGACCCCGGGATAGGAACAGCCAAGCACGTATCCTACAAAGCCACCTTTTTCTTTCCAAAAACAGGAGAGGATTTTGCTCCCCTCGGCATCCCAGAACTCTGCATTCTCTCTTCCCTTCAGGCCCCAAATGCCTTTTAATCTTCGCCACAGCTCTGCAAGGACGAACACGGGGCAGGAACTGTCAGGCGTGACGGACTCCAGATCACCCGTAACTCCGTCGGAAACCTGCACAGGCTCCCGAGAGGCCCCGGAACCCAGATGGTTCCTCTGCGGGGGGCTCTCTCTGGGTGGGGCCAGAGCAAGTCAAGGTTAGGCTGTGGGCTTTAGGCCCCAGACTCCCCCAGATGCTCAGAAAGAAGGGTCCCTGGGGACAGAGTCCTTGTGTTTCCACACCTGGACTTGGGATATATCCACCCTGGTAGACAGACGCACCTGGGGCCACTTGACAGAGTTGGCTGGAAGCGAAATGCATATTTTTGAAGACTCTAGGCCCACGTGAGCTGTGAGACTCTCACAGTTCCACTGATGGTGGACAGGAAGATAGAATTGAGACCAGGTGGTCAGGCAAAAAGAGTCCAGTCAACAAGAGTAGACTTGAAGGTCAATTCACACCATAGGTTTGATAGACCAGTAGGAAGAGATGGTTGGATGGCATCACAGACTCAATGGACATGAGTTTGGGTGAACTCCTGGAGTTGGTGATGGACAGGGAGGCCTGGCATGCTTCAGTTCACGGGGTCACAAAGAGTTGGACATGACTGAGCGACTGAACTGAACTGAGGTTGATCATTCTTTTCTCTCTTTTTTCCCCCTTGTTCTCTTTCCCTACAGGGACTGCCATGCAAATATTGCTGGCTGCCTGTGGCCCTTCTAAGAGCAATGGGAAAGAAGGTCCACCTTTGCCTAATCTATGCAAAGCATCCTACTTACAATATCAGGAAAAGCTGGTCCATCATTCTACCTTCAGAGATGCAGCTAATGGATCCCCAGCTGGACTTGACTGGGGTTTTGCTCATAGAGCAGAAGGCTTTGGAGAGAAAGAACTGGGATCTTGACCAGGAAAGTACCCTCTCTCTTAGAAAACTAGAGAAGTTGTGACATTTAATTTGTGTGGCCACTCAGCTCTCATCCCCACCTGGCTTGTCCCCCACCCAGACACCGCCTGGATCCAGGTCTTATTCTCAACTAGCTGCCCACAAAGCCCCAGCAGGTGTGGACGGATCAACAGGGTAGTAATTTAGTCATATATATGCACAGGAGTAGCCAACACCTCTTCTGTAGGTCGAAAGAAGGTTCTTTTTAGACGAAAAGTCTCTATAATATTCAAAGGAAACATGCTCCAGCACAGGGCTTCTCAACCTGGGTGCTGCTGATCTGCTGGGCTGGATAAGTCTTTACGGAGGGAGGCTGCCCTGTGCATTGTTGCAGGTTGTGTGCGCGCTCCGTGGCTAAGTTGTGTCTGACTCCTTGAGACCCGTGGACTGTAGCCCATTAGGCTCCTCGGTCCATGGGATTCTCCAGGCAAGGATACTGGAGTGGGTTGCCACGCCCTCCTCCAGGGGATCTTCCCGACCCAGGGATCCAACCTACTGTCTCTTACGACTCCTGTGCCGGCAGCTGGGTTCTTTACCACTAGCGCCCCCTGGGAAGCCCTTACCTTTTTAAACAATTTTGCTTTGATTTTTTGGTGCTTGTTTTTTGGAGTGCAGCCGCTTTCCAATGTTCTGTTGTCTCCACTCTGCCGCCAAGTCAATCAGCCGGAGGTACACATATATCCCCTCGCTCTTGGGCTGCCTCCCTGCCCCGTCTCACCCAAAGGACACAACCTGTCTTTCCGCTGCTCTGCTTTCTGCCCTGCACTGTTCACCAGCACGCCTGCTTCTCTCTCTCCCTTCGCCTCTTCGAAGGAAAAGTCTTCTGCTACGTCTTATTCCTGGAGGAGGAAAGAGGGACCCAAGCTGGGTTTTAAGGGTCTGCTGGGCCCTCGAAATTCTCCTGGATCTGGAGTCCAGCGAGGACCCTGATTACGATGCCGAGAAAGTCCTGGAGGAGAAAGGGGCGGGGGGCGGGCTCCTGATTAATTGAGAAAATGCAGCCAGGCCGCGTTTGAATGACTGCGCGGTGGAATGCAGGGCGCTTTTTTCTGTGCTCATTCGGCTGAAACAAAAGCGAACAGAGTGGACGACAAAGGGGTCAGGGGAGGGGAGCCCGGCGGCCAATGGATGCCGGCGAACAGGCCCTGTTTGGGGAGATGGAAGCACTGCGCTGACAGCCAGTCAAGGGCATTTGCTGATGAAATCTGTCCACCTAAGTCCTTAAGCTCATTTTTTTTATTTCTGTCTACGATGAATAGTTCCCTCCCCCCAAATTTAATCACTTAAACTTCCTCTCTAGGGCAACACTGTCCCGCACAGAAGCACTGGAAATGTGACAAGCGGACTGAAATGTGCTGTAAGGGTAAAATAAACGCCGGATTTCCTAGATTTCACATGAAAAAAAAAAAGTAGGCAATCTCACTAATGAGGCTTCCCTGGTGGCTCAGATAGTAAAGTTTCCGCCTGCAATGCAGGGGCACCCGAGTTCAATCACTGGGTCGGGAATATCCCCTGGAGAAGGGAATGCCTATCCACTCCAGTATCCTTGCCTGGAGAATCCCATGGACAGAGGAGCCTGGTGGGCTACAGTCCACGGGGTCACAAAGAGTCGGACACAACTGAGCGACTAACACTTTCACTTTTCAGTATCTCACTAATAGTTTTTTTTTATATCAATTGCATGTTGAAATAAGATTGGGGATACACTGGGTTATAAGAAATATATTGTAAAAACTGTATCTGCTTCCTTTGTCTTTTTTTTAAATGTAATTACTAGAAAGTTTAAAATTACATGTGGGCTGTGGAGCAGTTTTTAAAGTCTTTTATTTTCCCAAATGGACTTTTAAAAATAATAATAATAATAATAATAATAAAAATCCCTTCTACTATGTACTTAGAAACTTGCCAGTGCCTAGGAAATAAAATCAGCGTGGCAAAGGGGAAAGGTCATTCATCTGGAAGTCAAGGGTCCTGAATCACTGCCCGGAGTCTTCTACTGACTAGCAAGTCTGCTGCTGCTTTTGCAGATAAAGTTTTATTGGAACACACTCCAAAAAAATGACATCTGCAGCTTGGATATTATTTCTCTGGGACAGTGCTGTTTTAGGTTAATGATTCTGGGTTGCTGGCCTCTTCCTCCGCTCTTACCCTCCCCCCTTCTTTGCAGATCTATCTCAGATTATCTGGAGTCTCTTAAAGAGTGTATCACGACTTTCCTGGTGGTCTAGTGGTTGAGAGTCCACCTGCCAACGCAGAGGACACGGGTTCGATCCCTGCTCTGGGGAGATTCCACATGCTGTGGGGCAACTAAGTCTGTTCGCCACAGATGCTAAGCGCAGGCTCTATGGTTCGGGAACTGCAACAAGAGAAGCCACTGCCCCAAGCAGCCCTCATGGCGCAACTGCAGAGTAACCCCGCTCGCTGCGACTTAAGAAAGGCCCTGTACAGCGAGGAAGACCCATGCAGCCATAAATAAATGGCCTAAAAAATCAACAGTGTACCAGTCTTCATTCATCTGCCAGACAGTCAGGGCATCCTCTGTACCTAAAAGAACAAAGTTGGCATCTGTAAGGGGACCCCAATATGATTCAGAATCTTGGCTAGGCGACAGTCAGACACAGCCCACAGCCCTCGCTTTAGAGGTGGCGGGAGCTGGCCCCAGGGGGCCCACCAACACAGAAGCGAGGAAGGCGCGCCCCTCCCTGGCCCAGCCGCCACGCTGGACTGATTCCATGCAAGCAGCTGGTGAGGCTTGCCTTTCCCCTCCAACACAGAAGTGGCTTTTCTGGTTCTGCTTAGCTTCCTGGTGACACTCATCCTGCCACCTGTTGTCACTCTTTACATCACAGCTTCCTTTTTCCCCTGCCCTGGGTAACACAAGGACGGCACCTCTTTCCAGAGAGGAACTTGTGTTTGGGGAGACAGCTTTGGTTCTCCAAGGCAGCCCCTTCTCCCATCCTCCTGTCGAGGGCATCAGTTGGTCAAGTCAGGGCACGTTCAAAAAGAGAGCGAAGGGACGCGGTTAAGAAAGGGCATTCATCATCCCAGCCTACGGCATGGCCTTGGGAGGACGATTTTCCTCCACAGTCTAGGAGCAGCAGTGATCAGGGCACCAGACCAGGAGTTCTCAAGGGGAAGCGTTCTGACCCTGCTTGGGCTCACGCTCAGCTGCTAAGTCATGCCTGACTCCTCGCAACCCCACGGACTAGGGTCCCCCAGGCTCGGCTACCATGGGATTTCTCAGGCACGAACACTGGAGCGGGTTGCCATTTCCTTCTCCAAGAGACCTTCCCGACTCAGGGATTTTACGGATTCTTTGCCACTGAGCCACTGACCACTGAGCCACAGGTGGCAATTGGTAACAGGAACACATTTCTGGTTTTCAGAACTGGGGTTGGAGAACATTACTGGGACCCAGTGGGTAGAGGTCAACAGACACCGCTAAATATCCTACAATGCATAGGATGGTGCCCCACAAAAATGGCCCCCCAAAGTCAACAGCACTGAGGTTGAGAAACTCTGACCTGGAATATGGACAAGACCAGCCTCCCGCACCACCACCACCAAGCCACAGCTTGCTCTAATCTCTGGCATCAACGAACATCCATCCTCCCCCAACACCACCTTCCAACAAACACTCCTGGGCGTGGGTCCAGGAAAACCTGAAGGATCAGGGCAAGAAGAACAACTGGGAGAAGAGAAACAGTACAAACATGATTAAATAAATTAGCCCCGCTAATTACCGAGTGTCTAACTTAGCACCTGGAGCAACAGCTGGTGTTGCACTGAGTTGAGCAAACACCATCCCCAACTTGGGCAGGCTCCGGGCACATGGACTTGCTCCTCCCTGCCTTCCTCTGGCAGAAGACCCGGCTGAGAAAAGCTTAGGCAGTAAAGTCTTAACAGCGGAGTGCCCGCCCTCTGGGGGAGGGTCCCATGCCACGCCGCCCCAGACGCACCTGCAGCCCCACCAAGGATGTTCCCAGAAGATTGCCCAATGCAGTCAGTGCTCCTCACGGGCTGAGGTCCTGGCTTCCCAAGCTGCTGACTTCTGCAACTTACCCAATCTCCTGCCACCATGACTACTGCTTGGCTCTTGCCTGGGAAGCATCCAAATAGAATGCGACTGCCCACCTCTTGGCCTGACGAACCCCTTCTCGACGCTGCTCCTCCGGGCCAAACTGTGTATTCTCTATGTCTCAATCCTGGAAGACCTGCTATATAGTCTATGAAGCGCCCCCACGAAGACCGGCAGCCTTACTGCTGTGATGTCCCGCCTGGGGAGCACGGTCTAACTAGAAATTGCTGAGCTGAGTACACAATTCCAGGCCACACAGCGGCTCTGATGTACAGCAACTCGGCACCAGACACCCCTGCCACCCCTGCATCGGCACGATGCCCACGGCTGCTTCCCCGTCTCCGCTGAAATGCAGCTGCGTCATAACCATGGAGATGCAGGTAAAGAGCACCTGGAATCTGCCCAGGGCCCACAATCCATTTTGATTGAAAACCTGCTGTCAGGGGCTTCCCTGGTGGTCCAGGGGTTAAGACACCGCTCTTCCAATTCAGGAGGGTGTGGGCTCAATCCCTGGTAGGGGAACTAAGATCCTACATGCCAGGGGGTGCAACCAAAACCTGAGGTAAGATAAAATACATAATAAATAAATAAAAATAAAACCTGCCGTCGAAGACATTTTCCCAGATCTCACTTTACTGAGTTGAGCGCCAGCGTGCTAAGTCAATTCAGTCGTGTCTGACTCTTTGCAATCCCATGGACTGTAGCCCGCCAGGCTCCTCTGCCCATGGGATTCTTCAGGCAAGAATACTGGAGTGGGTAGTCTATCCCTTCTCCAGGGGATCTTCCTGACTCAGGAATAGAACCCGCATGTCTTATGTTTCTTGCATTGGCAGGCAGGTTCCTTACCACTAGCACCACCTGGGAAGCCCGCTGAGTTGAATGGTGGCCCCCCAAAGATATGTCCACAGCCTAACCCTCAGAATCTTTGAATATGTCCTTATCCGGCAAAAAGGTCTTTACTGACACAATTAAGGATCTCAAGATGATATCCTCCTGGCTACCCTAGTAGAGACCAAATCCAGTGACAGGTTTCCTCACAAGAGACAGAAGAGCAGCCAGAGACGCAGAGGGGACAGCCACCTGGAGATGGAGATGGGGACTGGATGCTGCTGCAAGCCAAGGGAAGCCGACAGCCCCCCGAGGCTGGAAGAGGCAAAGGGGGACGCTTCTCCACAGCCTGCAGAGGAAGTCCTGCTGACACCCTGATTTGGGATTTCTGGTCTCCAGAGCTGTGGGAGAATAAAGCCCTGCTTTTTTTGGCCAGTTGGGGGCAATCTGGGCAGTTCCAGCAGCCCTAGGGAAACTAATACACGCACATATCCAATCCCACTCTCATCAACAACATCGCCCGTGTATACGGCTCCTTTAGCACAAACCGGGCTTCCCTGCTGGCTCAGATGGTAAGGAATCCGCCTGCCGACGCAGGAGATGCAGATTGAATCCCTGGGTCAGGAAGATCCCCTGGAGAAGGGAATGGCTACCCACTCCAGTATTCCTGCCTGGAGAATCCCATGGACAGAGGAGCCTGGTGGGCTACAGTCCATGCAGTTGCAAATAATCAGGCACAACTGAGCAATTAACATGAACATAAACTACAGAACTCTGGACTTGAGTTATATACTCATTAATTCAGTTTTTTTTTTCAGCCATGTCACCTGGTTTGTAGGATCTTAGTTCCCCAACCAGGGTTCAAACCCATGGCCCTGCAGTGGAAGCATAGAGTCCTAACAACTGGACCACAAGGAATTCCCTAACTCACTTTTATTAGACGTCTACTCTGCCCAAAAGTCACCTCCTGGGGTGTTTCCATAACAACTCCATCAAAAATGGTCCCTACTCAACCTTCATATATACCTCTGTAGCCTCTGGATCTGCTTCCATTTTTTTCATATCCCTTTTTGCTTCTCAACATTATATATTTATTTGTGTACTTGAATATCATCCAGCTCCACCATTTGAATATATGCTCCTTAGGGGCAAGGGTAGGTTCTCCTTATTTACTGCTAAAAGCCCAATAAAGAGAATATTTAGCACATAGGACATTCTCAAAAATATTTGGCTGGATGAATAGAGTCATAATCTTTATCTTCAAAAGCAGACAGTCTAGAACATTCTATCTTCTAATACAGCATTTTTACAAATAAAAATGTGTTCCTACACCTTCCCTTTGGGTTCCCAAGGTCTTTTGCACATTTAACAGTAGCTTCAAGTACATCAAGATTTGTCTTTGGAAAAAATGGGAATTTTCTCTGAAGGGAAATTCCTGGGCTCCTGGTAGCTAAAGTACATTGTCTAAAATGCCCCTAAATTTTTAGCAAATGACCGGTTTTTTGCATCTCCCATTTCTAGCACTTCCTTTAAGAAACAGGAGTTGAGATGCACAGTGAGTGATGATTTAAGGAAGAGTTGGTGATTCAACACACCGAGGTCACTCTGATCAGTAGACTGAAGCTCCCCTGGGCTGCCAGGGGCTTGGAGTGGATGGTTGCTTGTAATGTTCCCGCACATCTGAGGACATCATGACATTGTTGTTACAGAGAAGATCCACTTGGACCTTGCTCTTTAGGAACTCTGAACCCAAGAGCCCTCCATGTAAAGAATTAAAGTCTTCTGTCAATTTGCTGCTGTTTAGTCACTAAGTCATGTCCGACTCTTTGCGACCCCATGGACTGTAGCCCGCAGACTACTCTGTCCATGGGATTTTCCAGGCAAGAACACTGGAGTGGACTGCCATTTCCTTCTGCAGGGGATCTTCCCCACCCAGAGATCAAACCCGCACCTCCTGCATTGCAGGCAGATTCTCTACCATCTGAGCCAGCAGAGAAGCCCCTTTGGTCAGTAAGTAGCTGCATTTCCAGCTCAGCCCGGATGAGAGCAACAGGACCCAGGTAACTGGCCAGGAAGAAATCTCCAGGCTCTCTGGAAGGCATAAATTCACTCTTTCTAGGCTTCAGATCTGCTACTAACATCACAGAGCTTTTCTTTTTAAGGCAGGATAATAAGTAAATAGAAGTCTTCAGAGTTTTGATGTGTGGGGGGTGGGGGGGGCCTTAATAGGAGTAAAACTTGGAGTAAAGGAGAATTTTAAAGCTTTAAAAACCTTTGACCTTCCAGAGAAAGCCAAAAATATTATTTGTACTTCGTCTGCATTCAGTTGGAATGCTTACGAAACGAGTCAGGATGGTGGCTCTTTCTCCTAATAAGCCTTCCACTGAAAGCAGCCCATCACCATACTGCGGCCCCGGCCCAAGGGCCACGTTGAGAAAGGAGCTCTACCTCAGGAGAGAGAAAAGAACAGAACGATCCTAACGTAACAGAATTTGCAAGTTCACGAAATCGGTTTCAAATTTATACCACAACCAACTCGTTCCATTTCTCTTTTTTATTTTATATTGGAGTATATTCAGTTGACAATATTGTGTTAGTTTCAGGTGAATAGCAAACTGATTCAGTTATACATACATACATACCTATTCTTTTTCAGATTCTTCTCCCATGTATCTTATTACAGATTATTGAGTAGAGTTCCCCAGGCTATACAGTAGGTCCTTGTTGATTATGTTTTATATATGGTCGTGTGTCTATGTTTCCCTCCAGCTCCTAATTTAACCCTACCCCACCGATCCTCTTGGTTACCACACATCTTATTTCTGAGCCTATGAGTCTGCTCCTGTTTTGTAAGTAAGGTCACTTGTACCACTTTTTTTCAGATTTCACATATAGATGATGTTTGTCTTTCTCTGTCTGACTTACTTCACTCAGTACAATCACCTCTAGGTCCTCCCATGTTTGCTGAAAATGCCATTATTTCATTCTTCTTTATGGCTGAGTAATATCCATTGTGGACTTCCGGGGTGAGTCAGCGATAATCTGTCTGCCACCCAGGAGACTCGGGTTCAATTCCCAGGTCGGGACGATCCCCTGCAGAAGGAAATGGCAACCCACTCCGGTATTCCTGCCTAGAGAATCCCATGGACAGAGGCGGGCTACCGTCTATGGGGTCACAAAGAGTCAAACCTGACTTAGCGACTGAGCAGGCACGCGATATTCCATTGTATATATGTACCACGTCTTCTTCATCCATTCCTCCGTTGATGGACATTGAGCAATAACTTATTAAAAACTACTGCTTGCCAAGTTTTGGTGAAATATGAAAGAAGAATATTCAGATGAAGCTGGATCTTCATACACTTTACAGAAACATACATTCCTCTATAGACTGAATGCAGAAGCAGATCTGAGAATCCAACCACTTTCAATGAAGCCAGGCAAAGTAGAGCTTAGCAAAAACAGGGGGGAGAATGCCACTCTTCTCAATTCTTTTTGTTTTGGAAAACACAACTGTATTTCATTAAAAATACTAAAGGTTAAAATGCAGTGGATTTATTATTATTTCCCAATAAATAACTTCTAAGAATTTCTCAGTTTTCATTGCTATCACAGTCAATACCATAATTATGATCAACGAGAAAAAGCGCTCAATAATCTAAGACTATGAAAGAGTCTTGCAACTAAGAAACACCACTACGGAAGAATACTTGACAATTTTGCTAAATAGGGGGAAAACAGATTGTAAAAGATTATGGTAAATATCCATGGTTTTATTTTCTTCTTTGGGTTTTTCCCGTTTCCAACTTTCTATGAATACACAGGGCATACTGTATTTAACATTCTAACAGATTCAGCAACAGGTGAATCAGTAGACAAACGTTTTAAAAATTATTTCAGGTGTTTTCCCTTCTGGGTTTCACTAGTAAAGCTCTAGACAGTGTCTAGCACATAGCAGACACTTAGTAGACCTTCCAAATGGTCTGGAAGAGTTTTTCCACAAGGTCAATGATTAGTTGGCTTAGAATTATCATGTTTTAGGGAGGTTTGTTTACTTAGAATAAAAACAAATAAAAAATACATATATTTATACCTCATACACCAGTGTAGCATTTAATTGACTCCTCTATTTAACACTGCTTTCTTCAAGGCAAAGAACAACACTTAGAGTCTATCTCTGGCTTAGGTCTACAGTAACAATTCCTAAAACAAAATGCATTTTCTTCTAGGAAACTGGAGAATGATCAAATTCTCAAAACAACAACAACAACAGTATATGATCCTTTCAATTAAAACTTGATTAAAAAATGGTAAGGGAGAGGGGCTTCCTTGGTGGTCCAGTGGTTAAGACTCTACACTCCCGATGCAGGGGCACAGGTTCGATCCCTGGTGAGGGAATTAAGACCCCGTAGGCCTCATGGTGTGGAAAAGCAGAAAGAAAGAAAACAAAAGGTTATGAGAGTGTGGGAATGTCATAAAAGTAAACCCAGGTGGGGTTTAGTTTCAACTTCAAAAAGAAGGTTGAGAATTGAAGCTCAGATTTGTTTCCTTCCGTGAACAGAGAAAATAAGCGTAAATAGCAATGCTCCCATATCACTGAACGATGCCAGGAAAAGAATCACTGGGGAAAAAAAAACAAACCTGCCTGGTCTTTGGTCACTTGGCTCTTCCTAGGTGGCCCTCAACCAACTCTGAGATTTTTGACTCTGCAGCCATGAAAAGCAGGCCATGGGCATCCACGGAGGAAGGAGGACCAGGGCGCACAAGACCAAGGTGGTTGGTTTTGCAGACTTTCTGGAACGGGCACCCTGGATTTTAGGAGCTCCAGAGTCTTGGCCTGGCTCAGAGGAGGAGGTACTCCCAGACTCCGTTCTCTCCTGCTCAGGGACCCACCAGGAGACTAGGTGTAAACCCACCCCTGTTGACGTGCAAGCAGCCGGGGCGTCCAGAGCCGCTTCCTGCAGTGCCAGCATCGTGACCCCTGAGGCCACTTCCCAAGCTGCCCCAAGGCACACAGACCCCTTCTGGGGCTTCCCACGCCCCCTCTCCAGCGGCTCTGGCAGGTCCACACCGCTCCCTTGGGCTGCATAACTCACGGGCTTCAGGCCGCCAAGCCGGGATGCTGTGGTTCCCCGCCCCAAGCTCAGCCCCCAGCCCCTTCCTGCTGCCGCCCCACCACACACACACACCCTTCCTCCCCTGCCCCCCTGGACCTTGCTGGGTCCCCACAGGGCAGCTCCAGGCCCGCCACCCTCCAGAACACTCCCCCATCCGGCGGCACACACAAAGCCGCTTGACATCAGGCCGCGGTCACCGCCTGGGAGCCAAACTCCATCTCAGCCCACTTGGAGACGAAGCTGGGATGGGCACGGGGAGAGTGCAGAAGACAGAAGGGACACGGGTGTCTCCCCGAGACCCCGTCCTCCCCACCCCACCCCACCCTCCTCCCCGCAGCATCCCGGGTCCACTGTCGGAAGGTAAGGTCTTAAGAGGTCACTGGTCTTATCTTCAAAATAAATGGGAAGCGTCTCTCTAAAGGGCGATTCCACAGCCGCCCCCTTTCCAGATGCACGGGGGCTGCGAGTGGAGGGCCACCGTCACACATTTGACCGGTAACATTAAACACACAACAGAACACGATCGGACACTGCTCCGGGGCTGACTGGGTCCCTCCCCCGGGGACACACGGTCACCCAACTCCGCACCCAAGTCATCGCCACGCCCTCCTCAAAGCAGCCTGGAAAAGGCGCACGAGAGCGCAGCACTTGCTGAGTTTTCCATTTTCCAGCATTGAGACCGGGGGAAGCACACCTTCTCTTTGTGCCCTGGAGTTTACGTTCAGCTTCAGCGAGCGAAGGGAGCTTTTTTTTTTTTTAATATAATAAAAAAAGTTATATGACTTTAATTAAATGCACTTATTAAAAGAGTGAAATATTTGGAGAGGCTGTTTTTGCGCTGGAGGCATATTTTCCAGCGTGCTGTAGAGCGTCTGCACCCGTCCGCTCGAGGCAATTTTTAATACACAAATAAATCCGCACCTGACGTGCTGACAGGTTATTATGCAGCGTGGCAGCCAACAAAAGTAAACACAGGGGCAAGTTTTAACCTCTTGCAGTCCCAGCGCCTTCCCCGCTGGGCTCAGGTGGACACGACTGCTGGGAAAGCCTTGTCTTCCAGGGTGCGTCTTCCTGTCCCGGGATTTGTTTCCTCCCTACAAACAGGGGTGCTCCTCTCCCATCGGGCTGCCAGCATGTGGCATGAGGAGGGGACAGGAGGTGACTGAGGGAGGGGTCCGAGAGAGGAAGCATGGCCACCCGCGGTACTTCCCCAAGCACCCTGCCTTCCTTCCATCCTGTTTATACTGCGGCCCTGCGCTCCGCGGGCCCGTCAGCGAGCTGCCAGGATAACCCTTCCAGCCGGCAGAGCTGGTTCTGCATATGGCGGGCCTGGCCAGGCATCTCTCCCAGCTCTGCCCAAAGGGCGAGCATCAGGACAGTTACTAGAGAGCCAAAGGGGTATCGGGCAGTGGCCATCTGTGGGACCTCAAATGATGGAGGTTCCAATCAGCTTCGAGCGAAGGCGTTTACTGAGACTGAACAACAGAAGCGGCAGTCTCCGGCTCCCCTGGTCAGCTGAGGCTTGCAGAGGCCGCCCCTGCAAAGGCGTGCTTTGCAGAGGTCAGAGGTTTGGGTGGCACTTGTCTGGCCCGGCCAGCGGGGCTCAGCGAGTGCATTTGTCCTGCAACGCACGTTTGAGCTGCCGCACTAGGACTGCAATATTTAAGACCGAGGCTTCCTCACTGGTATAATGAATCTTCAGATGAGAACCAAGGCAGCAGAGGCAGACCCTCAGAGTCGGGAAGGGCGCTCCCCGTCTATCAGGACTCTTTCCCGTCTAGTACCCAAGTAACTTGTGGCTTCCCTGATGGCCCAGCTGGTAAAGAATCCACCTGCAATGCATGAAACCCTGGTTCAATTCCTCGGTCAGGAAGATCCCCTGGAGAAGGGGATGGCTACCCACTCCAACATTCTGGCCTGGAGAATTCCACGGACTGTATAGTCCATGAGATCACACAGAGTCAAACACGACTGAGCGACTTTCACGTTCACCTTGTGGCTGAGATCAGAGCGTGTGTTCTTCATCTGTAAACAACAATAGCTACGGTTATTATAATCTATTGACTGTCTGCAGGGCCCCATGCTTTATTATCTCCAGACTCTCCAGGGTAGGGCTCATTAGCCCATTTATCATTCCACTCGTTTAGCAGTCACCTGTGCTTCCCCGGGTGGCTCAGACGGTAAAGAATCTGCCTGCAGTGCTGGAGACCCAGGAGATGCAGGTTCGATCCCTCGGTAAGGAAGATCCCCTGGGGAAGGAAATGGCAATCCACTCCAGTATTCTTGCCTGGGAAATCCCATGGCAGAGGAGTCCAGTGGGCTACAGTCCGTGGGGTCACACGACTGAGCGCACAAGCACCCCTAATCAGTTCCACGCATGCCTGACTTTGAGGCTGAGGCAGTGATACAAAACAGCCTAAGTCCTGAGAAACCCACTCCAGAGAGGGGGGTAGCAGCAGTGGCAGGAGGGACGGTCAGTGGCTCCAGGCAGCCTCCTAATCCAGCATCAGGGATGTCGGCTATGACGGATGTGCTCAGTGGTTAGAATGGGCCAATTCAGCAGCAAATGGGACACGTTCCTGCTGCAGAGCCTCCAAATCTGGCTCCCACACCCTCAAGGAGATGCTGAGCTAAAGCAATCTGCTTTTTAATAAATCTCTTCTCCGCTTAAATTAGCCAGGGGTGATTTCTGTTGCTTGCAAACCAGAACTCTGAGAGATACAGGATTCCGTGCAAAAACCCTGGCGTGGGCACTTGGAAATTACAGCACCGTATCTCTCAGCTTTTTGTGTTTTTTGCCTTTATGAATTTTAACTCCATATGGAGATAAAATATACAACAGGAAAATGCACACAGTCATGAGGGCACACAGCTTACTGAATTTTCACAAAGTAAACACACCCGTGTAACCGGACACAGATCATTACCAGTTCTCCCCAGAGCATTTCCGGTCATCACCATCAATCGAGGGCAACCTCTGTCCTGACTTCTAAGAGCACAGACCGGCTCTGCCTGCTTTGGAACCTTGTGTGACTACAGTACACAGTGAAGACTCTTTCTCTGGTCGATGCCTCACTTCCGCTTATCTTTGACTTAACATTACGCTGGGGAGACGCATCTAGTAGTGTTTAATGGCAGCTCACTCATTTTGAGTGCTGTATAGTACTCCGTGGATGACCTGACCACAGGTTATTTATTCATTCTACTGTGGACAGGCATCTGGGCGCTTTCTAATCTTGGGCTATTTCCAAAAGGGCTGCTACGCACTGCTTACAACAGCCAAGACATGGAAGTAACCTAAATGTCCATCGATGAGCGGATAAAGACGACGAACTCTTGGTCTTCTGACCCAGAAGCAGAGAGTCACACCTTCCTCCTCTCACCACGGACCCCAGGACACCGGCAGCCCGGCCCCAGGCCTTGCAGCGTCACCACTCTGCCAGCATCCGAGAGAAGGCTGGTGTGTGGCCTGGGATCCTGGGCGTGAGAGCCCGTGGGGCCAGCGGTACTTAAATCAGGCCAAGAGGGCCAGGCATGACAGGGGCCAGGCCAGGATGCGTGGGGATCTGAATACACGGAGAGCCACTGTCCAGGCCCAAGGGGGCCTGATCACTCGGCTCACTGATGTTTGCCATCTGCGAAAGAAACACCCACTGCGGCCAGATTTCCTGACTTATCCAGAGCAGCTGGAAAACTGGATTTCTAAATGAGATACTGCAACCGATAATACTGGCCACTAACTTTAAGAAACCCAAAAAAGTGAAATAATGCTACTTGTAGCAAGTCAGGGGCACCTAGCGGCGGTCATACAAAGTGCATACAGGAAATCAGAGAAAGACAAGTGCTCTATGATGTCACTTACAGGCGGCATCTAAAGTCTGACACAAATCTATACAGCAGAAGACTCACAGATGTAGAAAACAAACATATGGTCAGCAGAGGGGAAAGGGAATTTAGCTCAGGCCTGTCTGACTCTTGGCGACCCCACAGACCGTAGCCCACCAGGATCTTCTGTCCATGGGATTTTCCAGGCAAAAACACCGGAGCGGGCTGCCACTTCCTACTGCAAGGGATCTTCCCGACCCAGGGATGGAACCGCCATCTCTTGCATCTCGTGCAATGACAGGCAGATTCTTTACCACTAGTACCACCTGGGAAACCCAGAGAAAAAAGTTAAAGGGACGGATAAATAAGAGTTTGGAATTAATAGATACACATCACTATATATAAAACAGGTAAACCACAAGGACCTACTGTATAGCACAGGGAACTATATTCAATAACGTGTAATAGCCTATAATGGAAAAGAAAATGAAATAGAACAGATATACAAACACACAGGTGTAACAATCACATTTCTGTACACATGTAACACTATAAATCAACCATACTTCAATAAAAAATAAACAAAAAGACACTGAACACTGTCAGCCAACAAAACACATCTACGGATCAGACCGGGCCCATGGCCCACGGGTTGACCATCTCCAATTCAGACGGACTCAGCACTGTACACTCCCAAGATGAGACCTTCTCTGAGTTGAATGAACAGAATGGACCGCAAGGACTGGGGAACAGAGACAAAAAGTAAATTCCTTCCCATCACATGGAGGGACGCCCTCCTTACACGCGACCCTTTCCATCACCCTGATCGAGCTTGTATTAAACTGAAAGCCTAAACGTCATGAACACCTCAGACAAGGTGCCTCACAGCTGAAGGCGGACAGCGCTTTCTGCTCTTTCCTCGACATCTGGCAAGGTGACATCCGCCACCCCCAGCCCTCATTTCACTTGCAAGAATTCATTCGCATCAACCATACCGGACAAGATGAGGCACAGCTTGAAAATCAATGCATCCACGAATGAAGTCATCAAAGAGAGGACAGCCCCACCTCAGCAAATCAGACCTAGTTCCCGTTCAGCCCACCTCCAGCTGCTTTCATCACCTGACCAAACCCGGCCGCCTACCGCTGCAACGAGGCAGGGGGCCATTCGACCATTTTTTCCCTACTTGTTCTCCAACTATTAAGCACAACTACCATCTCCCTTGGGTCAGTGGTAAAGAATCTGCTGCCTGCCAACGTAGAAGACCCAGGTTCCACCCCTGGGTCGGGAAGATCCCCTGGAGAAGGAAATGGCAGCCCACTCCAGGATTCGTGCCTGGAGAATCCCGTGGACAGGGGAGCCCGGCGGGCTGCAGTCGGTGGGGTCACAGAGTCAGACACGAGCTGGAGACTAGACAACAACCATCTCCCCGTCTCTGCCCTCATCTCCGCTATCAAACTGCCCTCAGAAAACACAGCTTGCACGCGCGCACACACACACACAAATTCAGCAACTCTAAGAGTGAACAGGTGGGACCAAGCCAGCAACAAACACGGATGGAAATAAATTGGCACTTGCTTCTTCCTGGCTTCACCACCCACCCTCCAGCTCCTCGTTAGGCCAGGCACAGAGCGGACACTCAATAAACAGCTGTCTCATGTCCCTCAGTTCCCAAGGCAAATTTGCAAAGTCTCATCTGAGCAGTGAGCAAAGAAGCCAACAGCCGCTTCGGACGGACAGGAGTGCTTACCAAGGATATGTAATCCTGCCACACCCCGTGGGCAGGTGAGGGCAGGTGTGACCCCCAGACAAGCAAAGAGAAGGGCCAAGGGCTGCTGAAGCCACCTGCGCAAAGAGCAGCCAGAGAGGTGAGAGGAAGAGCCTGTCCCAGAGTTGCCACGTGTCACCCATGATGGTCAGTCAATAAATTAACAACCTGGGTGCTCAATAAATATTAGCTCCATACCAGATGCTACACGTCACGAGCTAATGCAACGCTCGCAACCACCCTCCAAGGTTTGACAGGAGAGTCTTAGGAGGATAAATGAACTGCCCAAGGACACCATCCAGACAGTCTCAGAGGTTCTCAAGTCGGGGTTTGGGAAGCCATAATGTGGGGACGTCGGGTTTGTCACAGTGCATGGGGAAGCAGACGTCATCCCTGCTGAGTGTCTGCATCGTGTACGACTTCCCCAGCTTAAACGCCGGCAGAATCTCTGCTGAGATACAACTTTTTATTTATTTATTTTTCACGCAGAGGTAGAGCCAGGAGCTGAACTGAGTCAAGGCTGCCTCCAGCCTCCCTCTTCCTAACTCCCCATGCAGCGGTATTTCAGAGATGTTCTAAACGCCACGTGGACGGCTTCCTTGGGGAACTCCTGAGCAGCCTTTGGGCAAATCTCAGAGTAACCTCAGCACGGAGAGAAGAGAGGACATGTTTTATTTACTATTGCTATTATCTCGGTAAAGACAGACTGCGGGCAGGAGGAGAAGGGGACGACAGAGCATGAGATGGTTGGATGGCATCACCGACTCGATGGACATGAGTTTGAGCAAGCTCTGGGAGTTGGTGATGGACAGGGAGGCCTGGCGTGCTGCAGTCCCGGGGGTCCAAAAAGAATCAGACACGACGGAGCAACTGAACTGAACTGAAAGATAGATGCATCGCTTCAACAGCTGCAATGTCACAAAAGAGAGAGAATTAAAAGAATAAAGCAGGTCACGAGTAGCCCAATGACTAGTAAAGATGATAAATGAACTTCCCTGGTGGTCCAGGGCCTAAGACTCCATGCTTCTGATGCAGAGAGTGCAGGTTTGATCCCTGGTCAGGGAATTAAGATCCCACATGCCAGGTGGTACAGCCAAAAAGTTAAAAAAAAAAAAAAAAAAAAGATGATACACGCTCCAAGATTCGCATGCTACGGGGGACTCTTTGTGACTGAGGAGCTGGGACAAGGCTTCATGAAGAAAGCAAGACTTCAATGGGGCTTCAGAAGAATGGGACTGATTCCAGTCAGGAGAGAGGAGGAAAGAAGGCAACCCAGTGAGCAGACGTGATAACCAGCCTTGGAGATGAGGGTCAGCGAGAAGAGCGTACCAGATGAATCACAGACTCTACTTCAGAGCAGAACGGGGTCACCCCGCACAGGATTGAGGATGGACTCCACTGATAGCCAAGGGATTCTGACCTATCTTATAGGACCTAGGAGTCCACCACACATTCTCTGAAGGGATGATTAAAGTGGTCATTTCAGAAGCAACGACTAGACAGGCATGGGAGGGGGTCAGGGGTCAGTTAGAAGGCCTCTCAACAAATCTGGCACGGCTAAGTGCCTCCAAGAACCTACTGCAGGAGGCAGTGGCAACAGGAATAGCCATCGAGCCCTGCCAGCTCTTCTGAGGACTGTGTTTAGTGTCCCACTGGACAGGAACCCATGTCAAGAACATGAAAGAAGGGGAAGGGTTGAACTTCACTTCTTCTTTCAGAGTCTGATAAGCAGGAAAATGATGGCAGAACTGCTTCTAAAAATACTGAGGAAGGGGAGTTCAGTCACAAAGCCAGAAATACAGAAGAGAGGGGAAAAGCTTAGGGGGAGTCGGGGGTGTCATTCAGAGACAATCTTGTCTTTCCCACACACAGGACAAGACCTCTCCCATCGGCGGCAGCACTAGGGGCCAGCAGGCCCAACCTCTGTGCCAAGGTCAGGTTGGTGACCCCCACTGAAACTCACCTTCTGATTCCACACCCTTGTTTAGCCCACCTCCGAATGCAGGCTGGACCAGCAACTTGGAACAGAAGTAATGCTGCGCTAATCCCAGGCTTGTCTGAAGGAGTTCGGGCAGCTACACAAGCAGTCACACTAACCTATCAGAATATCCACTGGAAGGACTGATGCTGAAGCTCCGATACTTTGGCCACCTGATGGAAAGAGCTGACTCACTGGAAAAGACCCTGATGCTGGGAAAGATTGAAGGCAGGAGGAGAACAGAACCACAGAGGATGAGGTGGTTGGATGGCATCACTGACTTGAGGGACGTGAGTTTGAGCAAGCTTCGGGGGTTGGTGATGAACAGGGAAGTCTGGCATGCTGCAGTCCATGGGGTCACATAGATTCGGACATGACTGAGCAACTGAACTGAACTACCCTATCAGAGGGATGATGTAGAGAGACCATGTGGAGAAAAATAAGCTTTGAAATGAGCAGGAGAAAAAAGAGAGAGAGAGAGATCCAGTGTCCTAGGACTCCACTGAGGCCAGCTTCCAGCTGAATGAAACTCCCCAAGCAACTACCATCCAGACCAACAAACGAACCGACCAGCCAAGCCCAGCCCAGGTTCCAGAATCACAAACAATAAAACAGTGGCTGCTTTAAGCCACTACGTTTTGAGGTGGTTTGTTATGCAGCTGTGGATAACTCATACACCTTTGCAAGGCCATCAGCCTGCCAGAGCGCCCCTCCTGTCCATGCCAAGCTCTGTGCACAGGCAGGCACATATGCCTCTCCTTAGTGATGAGAAGCCTGGGTATAAGCAGCAGCAGCACCAAATCACTGCCTCCAACAAGTGATGCTCAGCTTACTGGTACCCGAACTTAGCACAGAGTTGGCGCCTAGATACACATTTACAAAATAGATGCAGAGCAATCAAGCTCATCTTAACAGACTCCAGAAAAGCCTGTCTAAAGGGCACTTATCCCTGAACACCTTCCCAGGAACTCATAAGCTTCAACATCAGGCAATGGTCCCATGAATCCGACCATAATTCCCAAGGCCATTTCTTCTTCCCAGGACGAATGGATAACAGAGGGTCACTAAGTCAGTGTTCACCAACACAGCACCTTTCTCAGCTTCACACAGTTCTGCTTTCGAGAAGAAAGAAGACCTTTATTTAGAGCATAGGTTCCATTCTGGTAGGAGAGGGAGATGGTTCAAAGATTGTTTTTGAAATCCATGTGACTGTAAAATGGTGTAGAATATATTCATTTGAAGATACTAAATTCCCCCAATTATTTTCTTCTTCCATTTTTATTATGTTCTGGTTAATTAAAAAAAATTATGAGTAGTTCATGCTACAGTTATTAAAAGCTCATTTACTGCTAATTCATTAAAACAAATAGAAACAGAAATCTTTTAAATTATGACTTGCCGTTAGATTGAATAGCAAAAACAAAAAGATTTCAATTTGCAAAACAAAAAAAAATAACAAAAGAAAGACCGAAAGAAAGAAGGCATCTGACTCCTGCGAATTTGATTTTTTCAACTTTTTCTGGCGAGGTGCTGGTGTTTTTTTTTTAAACAAGGATCTCCCAGGGATCTTGTTAAAATGCATATTCTGATTCAGCCGGTCTGGGTGGGGCCTGAGAGTGTGCATTTCCAGCAAGTCCCAAGTGATGCTGACGTGGCTGATTCAAGGACCACAGGGCCTGGCTCTCTCATTTTATAGGTGAGGAAGTTGAGGGGCAGAGCAAAGGTCCTTCCACTAATTGCAGGTCCCGGAGCAGACTGCATGCACCCCACAGAAGGTGGGCCGCTGGGGCTGGCCTTACTCAGCTATAGAAAACCAGTTCTAGAGTGGCTGCTGCCCGGCCACCTAAGAAAAGGCCTGCTGCCTTGGAATCACCCCCAGGAACTTACAAAATGCAAATTCCCGGACTTTTCTGTTGGAGACTGACTGAGTAGGTCCGGTGTTGGGCTCTGGAAACTGTTTTTAAAAGAGTTACTTGAGTGATTTTGATGCACTTCTGGGTTTGGGATTATTCATCTAGAAGACTGGGGAAAGAGTGACCCCAAGGAAATAAGATTCAAAATTATTATTAGCTAGCCAATATTTCATAAGGGGTTTCTGCATTCCAAGCACTGTTCCCATGTAAGTCGGTATTAAATGATACAAACTTCACCATGATTCTATCTGGCACTTACTATCACTCTTTCCATTTTAGAGAAGGCAAAACCAAGGCACAGAGCACCTGAATAGCAGCAAACATCACACTCAAGAGTGAGCCGCTGAGCCCCGATCAGAACCCACCTGTTTAGCCTGAGTCCAAATTGTAACAACTGTTTCTCCTCTTATCTACAACAAAGGTAGGGTTTCCCTGGTGGCTAAAGCAGTTAAGAATGTGCCTGCAATGCAGGAGATGCGGGTTTAATCTCTCATTTGGGAAGACCCCCTGGAGAAGGGAATGGCTACCCACTCCGGTATTCTGGCCTGGAGAGTTCCACGGACAGAGGCGCCTGACGGGCTACAGTCCATGGGGGCCGGAACGAGTCAGACAGGACTGAGCGACCAACCCTTTCAGTTCCTGCAAAACTTCTGAGACTGCCCCCAGCAAATCTATGCATCTCCAAAGCCAGGGGACTGTGAGAGTGGGCTGTATGTTCTGCAACATTCTCCAAAGGACCCCTGTGTCCAGGAAAGACAGCGAGACAGGCATCCTGAGACATGAGGAAGCGGCCAGGGAACTTCCCTGGGGAACTGCGGGCGCAGAGCTCTGCTTTCAGGTACCCCTGAACCCCCTGGGAATCTGGTTCAAACGCAGGTTCCCATCCAGCAGGTCTGGGTGGGGCCCGAGTCTGCACTTCCAGCTCCCAGAGGATGCTGACGCGGCATCCCACTTGGCCTGGCGAAGGCCTGGACTACAGCGCTGGCAGGCTCTGCGCTCGCTCCTACCTCCCCAGACAAGCCTGGTTCCAGCTCATCATCCCCAGGAGAACATCCCTTACACTGACTTCCAGGGGGCTCCGGCCACCGCTTACCTCCCCAGACCTGGAGCTAGTCCACGCCCTGCAAGTTTCATCAGAGGCCCTCGGGGAATCCAGACCCTTCTAGAAAAATCACAGATCCCCATGTCTGTACCCCCGGCCTTTCCATCCTTCCCGCCCACGGCACCCCCGTGGGGACCTCCTCCGAAAGCCCTCATTCTGAAGGTGAAGTCCACGCAGTGGGCACCCCGCTCCCCGCGGCCCCGAGGTTGCCGGGCACCCGCGAAGAGGGGGCAGGGGAGGTGAACGGAGGATAAGCGCAGAGCGAGGAGGCCCCGTGAGGTCTTGTGACCGAGCGGGCCTCCCGGTGCCGCCGAGGTGGCAGAGCCAACACGCAGAGCTGAAATCCTTGGCCGGCCTCCGACACAAACACCCAACGCAAACACGCCCTGGTGTGTCTCTGAACAGACTGTGTAAATAAGGCGGGGGGAGGGGGGAGGAAAAAAAACCCGACTGGCCACAGATCCCGCTTTCAAACACGCTGAAACAAAATAATCCCTCTCTCGCTCACTCCTCCTGCTCACTCTTTTTTTTTTAATTTCCACTGGTGCCGAGGCCCGGTGGAGCCTGGCTGGCGGCCTGTTACAGCCTGCAGCCTACCTGTCTTGCATAGGAATGAAGCCTGGACGGGTTGCACGATCTGCCCCGGCTCCAGCTCCCGCCCGCGGAGGCCGGGAAACAGAGGAGGAGCTGTTCTCAAAGCTGCCCGAGAAGGGACCCCCGGAGGACGCACGGGGGGCAGGGAGGGCAGGGGGCCCGGCCCCCGACCCGGCTGCAGCGGGGTGGCCCGGCCCGCTCCCCGCGGAGTCACGCCCTGCCTCCGAGCGGCAAGCCCCTAACTCGGGATGCGGGGCCACGGAACAGGGCCCGGCAGAGCGAGCAGGAGGCACTCGCTCCAGCACGCGCTCTCCAGGGGTTTCTGAGCTCCAGGCGCGCGCGTGCAGACGAGGGGCCACTTTCTCGTGGTTTTGTTGCCGGTTGCACATTGGGTTTTTGGAACTTTGGGCAGCGCGGGGGAGGGGGACGGGGTCCGGGAGTCACTGGCAGAGGAGAACCCGCCTCCCCCCTCGCTCTGCAAGTTCAAACAACTGCGTTGTCTTGCCCAGCTCCGCGCCAAGGCCTCTTACTCAATCTTGGAGCAAAGGGGAGCGATGGAGCGGGAGGCCCGGAGGGGAGTCCAGACGGTTCTCTGCCTCTGACACCAGGCCCAGCTGTTAGGATTTAGGCGCGGAGGAGGCAGGAGGCTGCAGGACAGGCGTGGAGGCAGGTGAAGAAGCGGCGGAGGACGGTCGGAGGTCCGGAGCCCTGGGAGGCCACGCCACCGTGAACTGAACGCCGGGACCGACGGCGCCCACTCGGCATCTCCCTCCGCACATTCTTAGGGGCGGGCCGTAGACTCCATCCTTCACCTCGTACCGTGTAGGCACCTCGCGCGGATTACTTGCAATCGCAGTTACCGATAAGAGGCCAGACTCAGCGGGGGGAGCCCCATTCGCCCGGGGCTAGGCAGGAAGCACAGTCCAGGGGGATCATCAAATCCTTACCAAGCATCCGCTGTGATTTTAAAACGCTGGTTTGAAGAGCCTGTCTGAGATTATCCAGGTCTGCGGGCAGAGCCAACGCCACACCCATGGTGGGGTTTGTTTCCTTTTCAAATTTTTTTTTTTTTAAGCCCTTACACCTGAATTTCCACTATTAAAGAGAGTCCATTGGGTCTGCAGTATCCTCAGGGTGGGGCCCAGAAAAATAGGACGAGATGATCCCAGCTTTTAAGGAACGTATACCTTTGCTGGGAGAGACCCGATTTACCCAATGGAGTTTAATGTCTTTGGAGTCCCAGACTGAACAGACCTGCAAACGCAATGATTCTACATGCTCTCCCTTCTCAAGTCAACACTCCGCACAGGCATGAGGCTCGGGACCTTCTGGGCAGGGGTTCGAATCCCCACAACCACCATGTGAGGTGGACCCATCACAGCCCCATTGCACAGATGAGCAGGTGGAGGCTTTGGGTGAAGGCCGGGTCATGCAGGTGACAAGTGACAGTGTGCACTTCCTTCCCTCAAATCTATCCCAGCACCGACCTCCTTCTGCCTGCAAGTCTAGCTGCTTTTATTCATCTTTCCCAAACAGACAGAGCACCCCAAGGCAGGAACCATGTCTTTTCTACTTCCAAACTGCCCTCAGCCTCCCACTCAGCACTGTGGCAACAGCAGATCCTTAGACACTGATTTTGAATAAATGGATTAAAAAACTTGCAAGAGGGAAAAGGCAACTCTGTGAGAGTTGGACCACAAAGAAGGCTGAGAGCCGAAGAACTGACGCTTTTGAACTGTGGTGCTGGAGAAGGCTCTTGAGAGTCCCTTGGACTGCAAGGAGATCAAACCAGTCCATCCTAAAGGAGTTCAACCCTAAAGATTGATTAGATGGACTGATGCTGAAGCTGAAGCTCCAATAATTTGGCCACCTGATGTGAAGAGCCAAATCACTAGAAAAGACCCTGATGCTGGGAAAGACTGAGGGCAGAAGGAGAAGGAGGTGACAGAGGATGAGATGGTTGGATGGTATCACTGACTCAATGGACATGAGTTTGAGTAAGCTCTGGGAGATAGTGAAGGACAGGGACGCCTGGTGTGCTGCAGGCCGTGGGAGTTGGACCCAACTTAGCGACTGAAAAATAACAACAATACACGCCGTAGTATTTGGAGGAAAGTGTACGCGTGCATGTCATTTACTTTGAAAGCACCAAACAAAATGAGACAGAGAGACACCTGGAAATTAAGCTGGATGTGCAATAATGCAAGTCCAGCGAGTCAGTAATGGAATCAATGCAGTGGGTATCTATGGGTGCCCGGTGTGTAATTCTTCCCATTTTTACACATATTTGTAATTTTCCATAATAAAATTTGGGGGGGGGGGATGAAGTCCATCTCAAACAGCTTCTCAAGCAGTGGTGAGTTTTCAGAGCTATTCACACAAACCCACGGTGTGCAGAGTTAGGAAAATGGAGAGAGCCAAGAAGGAGGCAAAGCACGAGAGGCCCTCAGGCTGGGTTTAAAGTTGCCGGACACAGATTCACTTTGGGATCTGGCTCAAGAGCCAAGTCAGAGCAGCCTGGGTCTGCAGTCAGTTTCTCTGCACAAGACACAGTTTCCTGTTCCTCGGATTCAGCACCTCTCGGACTCGAAATACTCTCCCTAAATAGCATTTTGATGAGTTAAGTGTAAATGAATCAGAAACAAATGGATGAAGTTTCCCAGCACATGTACAGGGTTGAAGTGAGAAATTAAAAATAGGAAGGGAAGTGGGGAATGACATGGGACAGGAGAAGGGTCTCTGTTTCAAGCTGTGCATAAAACCACCTTCTGAAAAATAATTGACTGACTCACGTATCTCCATCCCAAGTGCTTCTGGGGCCCTCCTCTTTAAAATTCAAACGACTTTGAAAAATATTTCTCCTCCTGGAAAGCAGAGGGGAGAGGAAAGGCTTTGAAGTCCTCCGAGTCATTTAATTTTTTTTTCAAAGGTAAAGTAGTACATTTTTAGCCAATATTAAATAAACATCTACTTGAATGGTATGTTCAAAGCCTCTGAGCCTCTGATGTTGGCATTTCTTATTTTGTGTTCTGGAGGGTGAGCAAGGATGGTGTCTTTTCTTGCCAAATGTTCTGGAATCAGAGAACATCAGACCCAGGAAATTCGGCGGCCCCTATGCTATTATGAAGGAGGGGGAATTCGGACAGGCTCTACTGACCTTTCCAGAGAGGTCAGCGGTGGCCCAGCTGGGCTCAGACTGTAAGTGGTCTGGTTTCCAGAAGGGCAGACCATTCCATTCTTTGCAAGAGAGCCATAGGCTCCAATTCTAAGTTGAGGATCATGGGGCCACTCTGCATGGACAGGCGAAGTTTACAGAAGCACCTTTAATCAAGCACCACCAGGGACAACGGCCACGCCTCCCTCCCCAGGAACCCGCGGAGACTGGCACTCAGAGGTAAGGTGGGACAAGGACATCGGAAGTCAAAGCGCCTTTATGAGGGAATCGGGGCTGAGAGGGAGAGAAAAGGAAGAAAATCACAGCTACGAAGGATTGTTTCCAACCAGCCTAATTTAGACACAACATACACAAACGTAACCGCAGAGATTGTCCAGGCACAGAGCACGGGACACTGGGAATGAAGTGGGGACAGCAAAATCATGATCCCCAAACACCCGATGTCTGAGTAACAGCCCACAAATTCTTATTAAGTGAACTAACAAATAAATATAACTCACACTCGCCTCTATCGCAGAAGTGGTAATGCTTACTGTGCCAGTTTTCAGAAAAGCCGTGTTCGGGGTAAGACACATCAAACAGAAGATTCTCTTAAGGACCGAGACAACGGAGGCACCCACTGTGAGTAACACAGTATTAGTTCAGTTAGCTCTTAAAAATGGACTTGTGAGATCTGGGTCATTAAACCCATTGTACAGATGTTGAAAAAAGTGATCCACAGACAAAGCAAGTAATTCACCAAGACCACACAGCTGATAAGAGACGAATTCAAACCCAGGTCTGTCTGATTCCAGAGAGACTTCATCCTATGCTTTGTCATCATAGGTGATCTTCCCTGCAGCCAGCTGCACCCAGAAGGGAGAACTTAAACCCTAGAGGATCTACAGGAAATCTAACGGAGAGAGCTTCCCCAACAGCTCAGGGATAAAGGATCCGCCTGCCAATGCCGGAGACACGGGTTCAATCGCTGGTTCAGGAAGATCCCATTTACACGGGGCAACCACGCCCGGGCACCAAGCCACGGAAGCCCCTGCTCTGCCGCCAGAGAAGCCCCCACACCACAACTCAGAGTAAGCCCTGCTCGCTGCGACTAGAGAAAGTCAGAGCAGCAACAAAGACCCAGCACAGCCAAAAAGAAAACCCAAATAAAAAAGAAACATGATGGCGCGAGAGATAGGCCGTGGCGCGAGAGATAGGCCGTGGGACAAGAACAATGATAACAATAAATTATATTTGTATGCTAATCTCCCTCACCAGAGGGAAAGAACTTTATCGATTTTTTTTTAACCCAAAATAACTCTCATTGTAAACTGGAAAACTTAAGATCAGTTATAATCACAGTACTCAGAGGTAATCTGTTAATCTTTCACTAAAAATCCTTCCAAAAATTTTAAGTGTTTTCATATGCTTTTAAAAAAATACTTTTTTTATTTTGGAATATTTTTAAATAAACAGAAAAGTTGCAGGGGTCATACAGAGTTCCTGTCTATCCTTGACCCATGAAGGATAAAATGGTATGAACATTTTACATAACCATGGCTATTTGTCAAAATTAAGAAATTAACATCAGTACCTTTCTGTTAAACACAGATTTTATCTAGATCACCCTGGCTTTTTGGCCCATGTCTTTTCTTCTGTTCCAGGACCCAGTCTGGGGTACCACCTTGTACTGCACTGGTATAGTTTTTAAACAGATCCTTTTTACTCAGCCCTACATCATGAACATACAATATTTCTTTCTTTTTAGTTCTACCACTTTATTGCTACCAACCCGTTTCCCTCTACCCTCGTGCACACATGCTCAGTCATGTAATCCCATGGACTTCAGCCCGCCAGACTCCTCTGTCCATGGACTTTTCCAGGCAAGAATACTGGAGTGGGTTGCCATTTCCTTCTCCATAAAATATTTCTCTATCAACAGAGAGGAGTCTCCGACGGCATTTCCTACCGCTCCCTAGCACTCCATTCTCTCAGTGGGTGAGACCCTCCATTCATAAGTGTCAGATGGACAAACGTCATCGCTGTGTATAGCTGTCTCAGACAGCATCAGGATAAATTCTAGACGTGCACCACGAGCAGCTTAAGAGTCCTCATTCACTGGGCCGTACTCTCCTGAAAGCCTGAGGCCACTGGCCTCCTCCCAACGGATGAATGACTTTACCTTAGATTCACTTGGGACCAGAAATGACTGACTCGGTAAACCAACTCTTCCATACTCAAGAGCAGCGGTCCCCAACCTCTGGGATCTAATGCCTGATGATCTGAGGTGGAGCTGATGTAATAACAACATATATAGTGTATTAATCATAATATTATGATGTAATAATAACCTTATAAGACATAAAGTGCACAATAAATGCAATGCACTTGAATCACCCATCCTCAAACCAATCCCCCCGAGCAGTCCGTGGAAAAACTGTCTTCCACGAAACCGGTCTGTGGTGCCAAAAAAGTTGGGTAACTGCTAGAGAGACAACCACAGGACGGAAAGACAATCACCCCCAATCTCAAAACCAGACTGATGCTCTTCAAGAGGCACCCCAAAATCAGACCTTCATTCTCTCCCATTCCCGCTGGCCCTACTCTTCGAGCCTGACACAGTGAGAGCTTCAGGCTTCAGCATTCAATCGTGGAATGACTTTCAGGGTCCAGGGGCAACTCCCACCGAGTTCAATTTCCTTCGCGTCTCTCTGCAGTCTCTCCTGAGACTCCCGGAAGGGCAAGCTCCAAGCAGGCTTGTGCAGTACCGCGTGTAGCAGGAAGGACGAGAGGATTTGATAGTCAGCAAAGTTATATGCCTCTTTTTTTTTTTTTTTTTTTTTTAAATTCTGGTGGTGGAAGGAACAGGAGGAGGGGGAGAGATTACAAAATTGCTTGCCTGTCTAGAAACGGCTCAGAGTGAACTTGAACCAGGGACCTGCCCAGCATGACAACCACGGCCGTGGTCACTCTTCCAAAAGACGCCTATATTTTATTCGGAGACTCCATTCTTCAATGCAAAATACTCTGTCCCCATGTGCAGGAAAATACTCTACATTTGAGATGACTGGAGGGGGAAAAAAAGAAAAGGAAGGCAGGGTAGATTTGAAGAAATGAGACCTACCCCATGCTGGGGAATTCTTAAGTGCCATCCTGGGTTGCAAAGAGAAAAGCAAAGCAAAAGAAAAAACAAGCTACTGGTCAGAGGGAACACTCTTCCATGCCAAACTCAGCTTGAATTAGTACACAACACCACCTCTTGGAGGGGGAAACGCTGCTTTAAACTAAGAGTCCCTTCTCTAAAGGCAACTGATTGAAAAACAACAGGAAGTTAAGAATATTCTGGGAGGAGAAAGGGCTGCCCCGTGAGAAATTTCCTTCACCCTGATATTTGCGATATTGTCATTCTGGTGAAGGCCACGCCTTCAGGTCAGGAGTGATCAAGTGTCTGAGGCCACGGGTGCCAGGTCCATTCCCAGGAGAACAGTGCCCAGGATCTTGGGCTTTTTATCTCCCTGGGGACTCTGTGGTTTGCTCCAGTGGCTGGGAGAACCTACTTCACTTCTGAATTCCACCCAGAAACCTCAGGAGGTTCTGCCCAGGGAAGAGAAAAGTCTAACTGGTTACAGGATACAGGGTCTGCCCAGAGGACATTCCCGTCCCCCACCCCTACCCCCCAAGTGGTCCCCTGGCCGTTATAGAGGAGAAGACTTCAGCTAGGGAACAGCAGAGAGAATAGGAGTCCAAGGAGAGAAAACAAAACAAAACAAAACAAAAAAATGACTTTAAAACAGAGGAGCCACTTTCTCCTGTTTATTGAAGTGCTGTAGTCATTCCAGAAGGAGTTACTGCACAGAGAACAAAGCCTTAGAGAAAAAGCCCTGGGACTTCCGTGGTGGTCCAGTGGTTAAGGCTCTGCCCTCAAGTGCAGGGGGCGCAGGTTCAATCCCGGGTCAAGGATCTTAGATCTCACATGCTGCAAGATGCCACCAAAAAAATTTTTTTTAATTAAAGAAATTTTAAAAAGCAGAACACCCTTGTTCCAGCCTGCCTCTTCCAGAGTGAAGCAGCCCATTTCTACTAACAGAGTCTTTGTAAACCAAATCAGAGATGTCTGAAAGTGAAAGTGTTAGCTGCTCAATCGTGTCCGACTCTGCAACCCTGTGGACTGTAGCCCGCCAGGTTCCTCTGTCCATGGGATTTTCCAGGCAAGAATACTGGAGTGGGTTGCCACTTCCTTCTCCAGGGAATCTTCCCACCCCCGGAATCGAACCCAGGTCTCCTGCATTGCAAGCAGATTCTTTACCCTCTGAGCCACTAGGGAAGCCCTAGAGATCTCTGACATGTAGGCAATTCAACCTATCAAGCTTAAATTACAACTTGAGCCATTATAAGATCAGACCTTAGGAGTCGAATCATATGAGGGTGTCAGCGTGAGTTAGACTGTGAAGTGGAATTTGTCAAAGTGACCACACTGCCATGAGGCTTGACCAAAGCCCTGAGCCTTCGGCCATGCTCCCTCAGCGTGGCGTCTGTTTTCATGATGAATACTTATTGTATTCAGGCAGCACACGCTTCACCAGAGAGAGGAACTACGGACAGACCTTCATCCTCGAAGCAAAACAGGCTGTGTGTGTGCGTGTGTAAGTCACTCAGCTGGATCTGATTCCTTGCGACCCCATGGGTTTCCCAGGCAAGGACACTGGAGTCAGTTGCCATTCTCTTCTCCAGGGGATATTCCTGACTCAGGAATTGAACCCGGGTCTCCTGCATTGGCAGTATGGTTCTTTAACATCTGAGCCACCAGGGAAGCCCAAATAAAACAGGCTGCTGGGCTCAAATAAAACTTGCAGCAGATGAAGCCTGACGAGTAGGAATAACCGCAGTGTTCCAGCACTATGCAAGAGGACACACCTCTTACGGGTTGACTCAGGCTCCACCTCCGAGGGCAAAGGGAGCCAGGGAAAGCAGAGAGCTTCCTGTAAGAAAGACCTCCTAGAGGCCGGGTCACACACGCATCAGCCAGGACGCAAACTCGGGGAGCCTGGATCCAGACGCCACCCCGAGCAGTGTCACAGGACGCACAAACCACGTGACTTTCTTTTCTCAGGGGTTCTGATTCCAGCCAAGGCCGGGCGGACTTCAAACCAGTCCATTCTAAAGGCAATCAGCCCCGAATATTCATTGGAAGGACTGATGCTCAAGCTCTAATTCTTTAGCCACCCGAGATAAAGAGACGATTTACGGGAAAAGACCCTGGTGCTGGGAAAGATTAACGACAAAAGGAGAAGGGGGCAGCAGAGGCTGAGATGGTAAGATAGCATCACCGACTCAATGGGCATGAGTTCGGGCAAACTCTGGGAGAGAGTGAAGGACAGATACGCGTGGCGGGCTGCAGTCCGTGGGGTCGCAAAGAGTCGGACACGGCTGAGCGACTGAACAGCAAAGACGCAGGGTGGATGCCGCAGACGTCTTTACTTGCTTTGTAAGCAAATGCCTGTAAGGACTCCAGAGCATTGTCAGTCCCTCTGAACTTGGTTTGGGACAAGTTTGTCCCTACCCACTCCAGGCTCCCAGAATAGGACGGGTTTAACCCCTGGGTCCCTCTTACCAGCGCTCCTTACTGTGCCCACCTAGAGATGGGCAGCGAGAGGTGGGGAAGGGGAAGGGAAACCACAGCATCACTGGACCCGCCACCCAAGGCTTCAGGCTGCAGGAAACAGATGGCGTAGGCTGGCTGGGGGCTGTGCAGGGCACGGCTGAGCTCTCTGCCAATCTCCGGGAGGGAGCTGAACTTGGCCACCCATGTTCAGAGGGCCTTATTCCACATGCACCCAACTGGGGCAGCAGGCTGGGGTCTACCAGATGGCTGAAAGGTGGACAGAGGAGCTCTGGGATCATCTGTTCATTCACACATTTAACAAAGAGCGTGTTCTGTGCCAGGTTTTGGAGACAGAATGTGGACAGAAACCACCCACCTCCCCAGGCCAGTGGACGAGACCAACATTCACCACACAGACAGAGGAATGAATTTGCTCCTGCATATTGAAAAGAGCCCCTTGGAAGGTTGAGAACCCAGGTAGTCCAGCCTCGCTAACACATGAACTTGGCCTGCAAGGGTAGAGATGAAACCCGAAGAGGCAACTGCGGATCGGCTCTTGACTTGGGTTGAATTCATTCTTCTACGCTTGTGTGTTGTGCTCAGTCAAGTCCAACTCTTCGACCCCATGGACTGCAGCCTGCCAGGCTCCTCTGTCCATGGGATTCTCCAGGCAAGAATGCTGGAGAGGGTTGCCATGCCCTCCTCCAGGGGATCTTCCCCACCCAGGGATCAAACCCGCATTGCCTGCGTCTCCTGCATTGGCAGGCGGATACTTTACCACTGAGCCACCAGGGAAGCCCCAAAGCGTTCCTTCCTCATCTGTACAATGGGTCCATCTCCCTGTGACTCCTCGGACGCCTAAGTGTGAAACTGCATTTGTAGGGACTTCATTGAATGACAGCTCTAAGGAATAACCTGTTTTATCAGGAGGCTGCTTAAAATAAAGGGATCGGGCTTAAGCCCACAGCGTTCTCCCGGAGGACTCCCCCCCTCGGCAAAGCCACAGGCAGAGGCCGGCCTCCTCTCTTCCGCAGCAGACAGGCCTGGGCCCTTCCCATAGACTCTGACCCTTCGCACACCCTGATCTAGCCCGATTCCAGGGAGAGCCTCCTCTGGTGGCCCACTCGTGCCTGACTCTCTGCAACCCCACGAACTGCAGCCCACCAGGCTCCTCTGTCCTCCACCATCGGAGTGGGTCGACTGCTCCCGCTTCACGACAAGGCTGTGATCCAGGAAGGGGGAGAACCACGCCTTTGATTTCAGTCCTGGGTCTCTTTAAGCAGCCGCTGCCAGCGCTGTGGGGGATTCGTGGTGACTCAGCCTTGGCCCCAGAGAAGCTGGAGGCTCTATGGCTCAGCCAGGATGTGGCTCTGAGCCCGCGAGCTGCTGGGAGGAGAGAAAGCTGCTCCCTGGGGCCTCCCGAAGCTCCCTCCCTTCTGTCTGACCAGTCTGTTGGTTCCCCCACCAGCAGCCGCCACCGAGGTGCGCGTTGGCCCAGCTATACCCCCATCCTCACCGAGATGCCCGCAGAAAGGCGGCTACATCCTCCCAGGGGCGTGGAAGGCACGAGCATCGCCTGCCTGGCCCCCTGGGGGGAATCAAGCCCAGGGCGGAGAAGACAGAGGGGGTTCCCGCCTCCTTCTCTCTCCTCTCCTTCCTTGAAGGCAGCTTCTCTTGAGCGTAGAGAACCCTGCTCCATCCCTCCTTGATGGGAACACGGGGACAGCCAGGGGACCAGGAAGCCTCGTTCCCATCCAGTGGCCCCACAAAGCCCGGGAGCCCCACATAGTTCACAACTGGCCCATTTCCACTCGTTTCCAAGCAACATGACACAAAATCCCCTGGAACGGGATCCCCGAGCCAGCAAACTGGAAGGCGCCGGGACCACTGTCGCTCACGCACACCACATCACAGCGAGTGGGGGGCTCGGGCATGAGCGGCGAGCAGACGCAGAGTTCTGCCCAGAGCCCAGCGCCCCCAGAAACTCCTTTCAGGGCTGGAGAAGGAAAGGAGGTTCAGTCTCTTGCACCCAGCTCGCCCGCGATGCTCCACAGGCCCACCCTCCGTGTCTGGATCCCGCCCGCGTGTGGCTTAGGGGTCTTCGGGTACCCACTGCCAGACCGGACAGCCTCAGAGAGCCAGGACAAGGCTGCCTGAGCCCTTCCTGCCAACAGACAACCCCCCCCGCCCCCCAGTTCAGACCTCCTGTCCTTAGCGTCATCCTTAAGACATGTGGGCAAAGACTTAGCAATTGTTACTCGATTCCCTTAAAAGAAAAAGAAAGTAAAAAGTCCCTTCCCTTGTTTTATCCATGCCCCCCAGGATCACACTCTAATTATGTTTGAAATGATGTCACTTCAAGGGGTAAGTACATGAGGTGTACCTCCCCGGGCACTCGAGTTTGCAGGCACTTAGAGTCTGAAATCTTAGGGAAAGTTCAGGAAGGGGGCCTTGCATTGAAGATGAAAATCCACTCAACACAAAAAAGGGTGGGTTTTCCTGTATGTCAACCAGGACTTAGTAAGAATACTGCAACGGATTGCCGTTCCCTCCTCCAGGGGATCTTCCCGACCCGGTGATTCAAGCTGGGTCTCCTACATCAGCAGGTGGATTCTTCACCGTCTGAGCTACCAGGGGAGCCCAATTTCACTTTCAAATCTGACTTTAGAAACATATCTACAGGCTCATCCTTCCTAAAGAAGGAATACACACACACACACACACACACACACACTATTAGATGGGAAAAAATGAAGGAAACGAGCATCTGCTTTGCCCCACTGAAGTGGGGTCCTTGTTTTTACTTCAAAGTAAAAGCTCCATCATACAGGAATCAAAAGTGAGTTGAGTTCCAAGGGCCAAGCAAAACAATGGACACAACTGTCCGAGGAGCCTGTATGTGGAAGGTGTGCCCTGTGTCTGCCCAGCTCCCCTGAGAGGCTTATGGAACATCGGCCAAGATGGGGAACCCGGCTCTGCATGGGGAGCTGCCCACACCTCGCTTGTTAAAAAGCACGTTTTACTCGAGGACAGTGGATTTACAATGTCGTGTTAATCTCTGCTCTACAGCCAAATGACGCAGTTGTACCTATCTATACACATTCCCTTTCTTTCTCTTTTCATTTGTTTTTCTACTGAAGTATAGTTGACTTACAATGTTGTACCAATTATGGTGGCCCAGAGAGTAGAGTCCACCTGCAAGGCAAGAGACCTGGGTTCAGTCCCTGGGTTGGGAAGATCCCCTGGAGAAAGGCATGGATATCCACGCCAGGATTCTTGCCTGGAGCAGTCCATGGACAGAGGAGCCTGGTGGGTTACAGTCCTTGGGGTCACAAAGAGATGGACATGGCTGAGTGACAAACACAACACACAACCCCACCACCACCTCTGCCGCATAGCGAGGTGACTCAGTTATACCAAGAGACATTCTTTTGGCCATACTCTTCTCCATCCTGTTTAATCCCAGAATGCTGAATGCCATCCCCTCTGCCACACAGCAGGACCTCGCTGGTGCCCGCTGCAACGGTCTTTCGGATCTCACGCACCACCCAGACCAGCCCTAAATGGAACCGCATATCAGCGCCCACCAGCCTCTCACGGCCTACTTCGCACACTCACATAGTAGGTGTTCAGGAAACTTCGCAGAATTTCCCTAAACCTGCTGCAAATAAAACAAAGCCACGTCCCCCCGACCCGAGAGGCCTGGGCCCTCAGGATGCGTGGCTTTCACGCTCTCCGGACCCCACACGTATCACTCGAGATTAATGAGCACCGTGTCCCCAACGTCCCCAGGGTCAGCCTACTGGAATGGAAACAGGAATGAGTGAGGAACAGCCTCAGAAGGTCAGAAACTCCCCAAATGATGGCGAAACAAACAAGCAAGCAAAAAGCAGAGACAGAGTTGTTCCGTCTGGCGGCTGACTCGGAGGGAAGTGAGGTTTTCTCCTCGTCGCAGAATAAACCGTGACCTGAGTTTGGAGCTTTTCAAACTGAAAGCCAGCAAACGCATCTAATTAAATGATACAGTAAAGCCCTGTGCACTTTCTAGAAGTTGCCAGAACTCTAGAACAGCGCCAAGTTGATGTGGAAGGGAGAATGCATTGATTTTTTTTTAATCCTAGATCTTATTAACGGTGACCCATTACTGTCCACATACTAAATGCCAGACCCAACATGCTGACTCATGGTTACAGCACATCCAGTCCCCTTACCGTCCTCACCTAAGGACCCCTGTCACCCCTGTTCTGCAGGTGGAAAAACCGAGAGCTTGCAGTGAGACGAGGGCAGAGAGAAGATTTAAAGGGCCAGCTGACTCGAAGCCCACAGCCCCAACATCACACGGACTCTGATCCGAAGTGAGGGCTCTGCTGCACAATGTGCAGAGCCTGGGTGGCCGACAAGGAATCGGCTGCAGGACTTGTCACATTTCTGACCCGGAGGACGGAAGGGCCACAGCACGTGGCAGGATCACAGCTGGGTGAAGGGCTGCCCAGGAGGGCCCCCTCCCCACAGAGCCACCCCAGACCCCAGCAGCCCCAGACCCTGAAGCTCCCATGGCCCCTGTGGGAGGGAGGCCTGATGGTGTCCATGAACATCCAAACGACCTCCACTAGGAGACAGCGGGAAGTCTCCGTAGCAGCAGGGCGCTGATGGGGAGATCAGAGGCTCAGGTTAAGACTTGAGGACCCAGTTAAGCCTACCCCAGATGCCCCCAGCAGCTGCTCCGTCATCCTTTGCTGGGGTTCTCACCCGGAGCAGAAGACAAGAGTGAGTTCTGGAATCTTGCGTATATCGTGCTAAGGACGAGAAGCCGGACGCAAAAGGCCACGTGGCATGGGACTGTTTACACGCACACAATATCCAGACCTGGCAAATCCAGAGAGACAGGAAGTAGATTCAAGGATGCCAGGGTGCACGAGGAGGGAGGTAGGAGGGAGGGGGTGTGACTGCTAACGGGGGCGGGGCTTCCTTCTGCAGTCCTTCTGGAAGCTTCTGGAGCCGGACGGTGGGGAAGGCTGCATGACATCATGAACGTCCTTAAGGCCACTGACACTTACACTTTAAAATGATCACAAGGAAAAAAATAAAAATAAAAAAATAAAAGGATCACAAGGGTGCATTTGATGTTATAAGTCTTCTGTCATCATTGGGGGGGGGAGGGCAGAAAAGGTGAATCTCTAAAGAACCGCTGAACTTATTCAATCAAGCCCCGGAGCCAGGTCTGAGGCTCTCTGAGGCTTAGGACTGGACGTTCCCCCAAGACCCTCCAGTTTATGCAGTCGGTGTTTAGAGAGAGGGTGGAGTGGGCAGGGAGGGAAGGAAGAGGCAGGGAAGGCGGCCAGGCCCCCGAGCCAGCGTGCTGACCGACTGAGCTGCAGCTCGGGGAGCCCCCCAAGGCTTGGGCAGCCCCCCAGCCCCCCCAGGCTTGGGTAGCCCCTAGACCCTGCAGACTGCCCCCCACCGCCTCCACCTGGCAGGCACCGCCGCGACTTTCTCGGGGCCGGGAGCCCAGTGTCCTTGGCCCACATCACAGACTCAACACCAGTTTATCTGTACTGGGCAAACAAGGCGGCAGCGAGTGGCGGAACTCTGACAATATTTAATGACTCGGGGGGTGGGGGCGGCTTTGCAGGATGCAGGAAGGCAGGCAGAAAACTCCAGGGGAAATTCCGTGGGGGGGGAGATAAAAGGGGACCGTAAAGCAATCTTGACAGGTTAACAGACAGGTAATATTCCGACGGTGTTGACTTAACCAGGGTAGCGCCGCATGTGGCCCCGATCAAGCCGGGCGCAAGAGCCTGGGCAGCTGAGGGCTTCACGGAAACAAAGATCCAGTCAGGGAAAACCAAACAGCAGCAAGTCAGAGGCTGGCCGCCGGGCCCGCCTCTCCCCCAGCTCGGAGCCGCCCGAGATGCTTCCTGGAGGCCGACTGGAGGGACAGCCTCCAGCAGGACGGACGTGGTGCGGGAGCTGACACCTGGGACGGCTTCTTGGAAAGGCCGGGGCACGGACAAGGGGGAAGATGCCACACACACCACCCCGCGCCGCCCCCCCCATGTCAAGGCACGCCAGTTCTGCAACTCCTAGTCCTAGAAAGACGGCCTTGTTGGTCCCACCCGCAGTCCCAGGGCTCCTGGTTCAGGATACAGAGACAGCAAAGAGATTCGCACCATCGCCAAAATCCAAATTGATCCACTAGACTCAAACACAGGCTCTGCCATCGCCTACCTGAAACACTCAGGGCGAGTTCCTGAACCTGTCCGGGACTCCACTTCCTCATCTGTAAAATGGGACCATAATTCTCACAAGCTTTTTAACCCACGGTTGTTCTTGTTGTTTTAGTCTATAAGTCGTGTCCGACTTTGTGGCCTGTAGCCCACCAGGCTCCTCGGCCCACGGAATTTCCCAGGAAAGAATACTGGAGTGGGTAGTCATTTTCTTCTCCAGGGGATCTTCCCCACTCAGGGATTGAACCCATGTCTCCTGCCTTGGCAGGGAGATTCTTTACTGTCTAAGTCCCCAGGGACGCCCAACAAATGGATTACTTATGATTAATTAAGCATTCATATAATTGGTATAAATATCAAGGCTACTGAGGTTTCCCTGGCAGTCCTGTGAGGATTCGATCCCTCGTTGGGGAACTAAGATCCCACAAACTACATGGTACAGTGGGGGGAAGAAAAAACACTGTAAATCAACTGCACTTCAATAAAGGTTTTTTAAAAAGTTTAAATCAATACTATTGAATATATGCTTAAATAATGAGTAGGAATAAGTAAATAACACGAGGGTTCAGGGGAGCACGCTGCCTGGGTGATGGCAGGTACTCAAGACATTTTAGTTTCCTTTGACAACTGTCTCTCCCACCCACCTGCCCAGGTTCAGAACGGGATCTTCTGAATACAGCCGAACAACTTACAGATGGAAGGTGCTTGTTTTTTGTATGAAGGCCAGTCTGTCCCCACCCATGCTCCCAAAGAACGAGGAGAAGACAGGCTTCCCCGGTGGCTTAGTAGTGAAGAGTCTGCCTGCCGCTGCAGGAGACACGGGTTTGACCCTTGGTCCGAGACGATCCCTCATGCCTCGGAGCAGCTAAGCCCGTGCACCCCACAAGCCCTGAGCCCGCGCTCCAGAGGCGGAGAGCCGCAGCTACTGAGGCCCACGGGCCCTCCAGCCTGAACTCCGCAACAAGAGACGCACCACGATGAGACGCCCACGCGCTGCAGCTGGAGAGGAGCCCTGTTCACTGCAGCCAGAGAAGAGCCCGCAGCAATGAAGAGCTCGCCTGGTCAAAAATAAATAATAGAGTCACCGGAAAAGACCCTGATGCTGGGAAAGATCGAGGGCAAACGGAGAAGGGGGCGACAGAGGACGAGACGGGCAGATGGCATCTCAATGGACGTGAGTTTGAGCAAACTCCGGGAGATGGTGAAGGACGGGGAAGCCTGGCGTGCTGTAGTCCATGGGGTCACAGAATCAGACGCGATGGAGTGACTGAACAACAAAATTAAAAAAAGAATGGGGAGAAAGTTCCTTATGGTGAATAAAAGAGGTGTCCCCCTCGCTTAGGTACCAGAGTAAGACACCCAAGCCAGCCCCCGCTCTCTGAGACCTCGGCAGGCACACTCAGCAACCTGATATAGCCCCATGTGCCTGAATGTCTCAAAGAAAGTAAAAGTTCTCAAAGTCACTGAGCCAGCACGTAAAGGGTGCCAAGATGCTGACTTCACTTCCTTCAGGTTCCCTGGCCTCTGTTACAGGTCACTATTTTGAGGTTGGATTATGTATTTTTAGGTTATTTGGAACATCATTGTGGCTTTAAATAATAAAATTCTGAGTGACATCTGTCAGCCCCGGTGACCATGAGTCTGCTAAACGGCGTTTTATATATTTATTTATTTTTTTCATTTCTGAAAAGTGCAATGAAGTAAGTGTTACCCAGAAAGGCTTGTAAGAGTCTTCAGGGTTGTGTATTAAACACTCTCTTGAAACGGGTCCCAAGGCGTGTCCTGAAGACCTAGGAGGAGGCGCGAGGCAGATAGTGGAGGAGAGGGGAGCCTGGTGAGCTGCGGTCCATGGGGTCGAGAACAGTCGGACACCACAGCGACTGCTCAAGACCAATGAGACGGAGAAATAGGTGAAAGGACAGGAACACACTCGGTTACGAAGATCACGGGGCTCGGGAGGCGCCAGGAGTTTCACTCAAATCACAGGGAACTACGCTTTACAAGTTTTGGGGCTTTGAACCATCTTTCTTCATAAAGACCTCTGTGATATAAGGAGGGTGGGATTATTCTCCAGGTGTGACCGAAAAGAAAACTGAGCAAAGAGATGATGAAGACCCCCCCCCCCCACCCGAGTCTCAACACGAGAACAGAAAAGCTGGGGCCAGCATCCAGCTGACTCATCCACCTTGGTACACTCGATTTCTCGAAATGGTGTTTTACAGCCAAAGAGTCGGAGGCTAATGTTCAGTCACTGAGACATTTCTGACTCTCTGCGATCCCACAGGCTGCAGCGTCTCAGGCTCTGTCCTTCACATCTCCTGGAGTTTGCTCAGATCCATGCCCACTGAGTCCATGATGCCATCCAACCATCTCATCCTCTACCCTTCTCTCCCCTTCTTTTGCCTACAGTCCTTCCCAGCATCAGGGTCTTTTCCGACGAGTTGGCCCTTCGCATCAGGTGGCCAAGGTATTAGGGCTTCAGCTTCAGCAACAGTCTTTCTAATGAATATTCAGGGTTGATTTCCTTTAAGATTGACTGGCTGGATCTCCTTGCAGTCCAAGGGACTCTCAAGAGTCTTCTCCAACACCACTTCAAAAGCATCAATTCTTTGGCGCTCAGTTTTTTTTATGGTCCAACTCTCACATCCATACATGACCACTGGAAAAACCATAGCTTTGACTAGTCTTTGTCAGCAAAGTGATTTAGAACCCTATATCTCTCCAAAACAACATCTCCCACGTCTCATCCAAAGCCTGCAGACAATCCTAACTGAAGGGACCAGAAAGTGATCCCACATCCCATCAGCCCTGCCAGCAGCTGATGCCTAAACCACATCACCGTGTGTGGCCTTTACACCCAGGAAAACACTCCTAATCACATTTCTGGAAATCGACGAGAAGTGGCTTGCCAAAACAGGGAAGGATCAGACCACACCTCAAAGCTCCCTGTGCAAGCAGCGCTGGAAATCAGAAACACCAATACCACACCAGGAAATGCCCCATAGTACACCCGCCGTCGGATCTGGAACACAGTAGGCGCTCGATACACACGAAGTTAGGAAGACTCTGGGTCCACGATCACCTGCGTTAAAAGCTCTATGCTCAGGGGTTGGGAAAAAACTAAACTGGGAGTGTGGGATTAACAGATGCACAAAACCATGCATATAATATAGGTAAACAAAAAGGTTTCCTGTATAGCACAGGGAACTATATGCAATGTTTTGTAATAAACTATAATGGAAAAGAATCGAAAACAAAGAATATGTGTGTGTATGTAACTGAATCATCTCACCAACACTATTGTAAATCAACTATACTTCAATTAAAAAAAAAAAAAAAAAACTTCTAGGCTCCAAATGAGATCTATTCTATTGTTGTTCAGTTGCTTAATCATATCCGACTCTTTGTGACCCCATGGACCACAGCGCACCAGGCTTCCCTGTCCTTCACTATCTGCCAGACTTTGTTCACTCATGTCCATTGAACTGATGATGCCATCCAACCATCTCATGCTCAGTCATCCCCTTCTCTTGCCCTCAATCTTTCCCAGCATCAGGGTCTTTGCCAACAATCAGCTCTTCATAATGGGAAACACAGCTCTGTGCTCAAGGGGTAACCAGAGTTTTCACCCACCTTCTCCCCAACAGGACGAGAAGCAGGAAGGAAATCCCTTCAGTAGATTTCTTTTCCAAGTCCCAGAGCCCAATCCCCCATCGCTAATGCCCGCAACACAAGACATGAGCCAACACGAAGGGCATAAAATCTCCCCAACCCCCCGACACTCTGCGACCTTGTCCTCCAGGGGAGGCTAAAGTCAACTCATTAACCAATCGCTGGGCAGCTCGTCAGAAAGCAGGTTTCAGTCCTGGAAGCAAACAGACTCACAAAAATCAACGTGGATTGCCACACGTGAATTGTCCGAAGTCCAAAAATCTGACACTTTTTCAAGGATGCAGCGGAGGATGAATCAAAAGCCAAGAAGGAAAACGCAACTGAGGTTAGATAAAGAAAGACCCCAGTGGAACCAGGAGGAAGACTAGCCGGCCACAGCTGACAAAGGGGGCTTTTCCCCCATCCTCTCTCGCGCTGGGAGGGCAGGAGCTCTCTCTAGAGGAATTCATTATCTTCAGCTTCTTTCTGCAAAAACTGTTCCAAGAAAAAGAAGACATGTTTAACCAGAGATACAAGCTAGAAAGGGCTGCCGGCTCTTAAAACTTGGGCCATAAATGTGCTCGAGGGTTGGTTTTGCCCTTAAAGGAAAGAAAATTTATGGTTTGTCAGATAAGTAGAAAGGAAAACCCTCAGGATGGAAACCTGGCCAGATAAAAGTCTACAAATGAGTAAAAAGTTTTCTTAAAATACAGTGTCTAAATATTTCAGCCACAAAAAGGTCTTAGGATCCACCGAGCTTCATTTTTAACTCCAACCAAATCTAGCCACATCTCCACAAGAAAATATTCCTTTCTTTCTTTGTTGGATGGATTTGTCTGAGGGCCATTCAGCTGGGAGAGTGTAAACCTTGCCTTTTGCCATCTTAACAGGACGATTAACCATAGAAAGGTTGAGAGGAAGGGAGGGGGGGGGGGCATTACCGACTGAGAGGTGACAAGACAGTACCTTCCAGAAGGCTGGAAATATTCTATTTCTTGACTCAAACAGTGGTTCCATGGAGGTATACGGAAAAATTCACTGAGCCGTGCATTTCAGATTTGCTTTTTTTTTTTTTATTTTTTATGCTAAATTAAAAAAATTTATTGGAGTAGAGCTCATTTACTATTTTTGTTTTTAATTAACTTTTATTGTAGCATCGCTGGTTTACAAGGGTGTGTTCGTTTCAGATTTGCAGCAAAGCGGGTCAGTTTATATACACACATGTAAAAGGAAAAGTGAAAGTGTTAGTCGCGTTTGGCTTTCTGCTAACCCTGCGCACTGCAGCCCACCAGGCTCCCCTGCCGATGGACTGCTACAAGCGTCACCCCACAGCATGGGTGATGTGAGCCCCCAGATCAGGGGTCGAACCTGTGGCCCTGCGTTGGAGGCAGAGTCGTAACCACTGGAGCAGCAGGGAAATCCCTCATGACAGCCCTTGGAGGCCGAGACCCCTCCACTCCTTACTGTTTCTGATCACAAGGGGGCCCTCCCAGTCTCCCTTCCCGGAAGTCTTCGTGCTCTTAGACCAGGCTAGTGCTGTGTGTAGGAAGACCCGTGGCGGGCTACCAGCGCCTGTCTTTGAGGCCATGCTGCGTGGCCTCGGAGCCTCAACATCAGGGTTCATCTTTAACATCAGCACCAGGAAAACAGACCCACTGGGCCAAGAGAAGCCCCCAGAGCCTCTGCCAGCCCCTCCCGGAGCTGCTCTTCCCCCGACTCCGCGGCCTAAGGAGAGGCGCCTGCCTTGCCGACGGCAGCGAGCAGAAAGGGCAGCCCTCATGCTTCCCTCTAAGGCATTCATTTGTGGTTTTTATTTATAGTCCTCCACATATTTGTGCATAAATACACATGCCAGCCAGGAAGCATGGGCCCAGGTACACACACACACACACCAGAAAAAGCAACACTTATTTGTACATATGCACAGCGCAGTTAAAGATAAGTCCGTTCACTGCTTCTAGAAGCCGAGAACCTATTAATCGTCACACTTTCGATGCCAGAAACCACCTGAAAAATAAACATCGTCACTTTAATCAGCTCTCACAACCACCCCAAGGAGAGCAGAGCAGGAATTTCAGCAGTTCTCTCCCTCTGTTCTTCTTCTTTTTTTTTAATGTGGACCATTCTTTAAAGTCTTTATTGAATTTGTCACAATATTGCTTCTGCTTTATGCTGTGGTTTTTCGGCCATGGGTACCTGGGATCTTAACTCCCTGACCAGGGATCGAACCTGCACTCCCTGCCTTGGGAGGCAGCGTTTTAGCACTTCGGTTTTTGGACCACCAGGGAAGGCCCTTTGTGCTTCATTAATCTAAGAATTTGGAAAATGGAGGGAGAACGTCTGAACTCCAGAACTGATCCCTCGTGCAGTCTGCCTCAGACAACAGGAAACCATCTCGCTGTCTCTCCTCCCTCTGCGACTCGGGAACTGGCTGCTTGTACACAATCCACTCAGAGACCCTTGACCCACTTAGAGGTCCTAAAACGTGTTCAGATAGTCTCACGGGGGTGGGGGTAAAGGACAGAGGAGATATTCCTAACGACGCGGCCCATCGGGTGCTGTGAACCAGGGGACAGCTGGACGGACGGGCCAGGAGAGGACCCAGGCTAGATGATTCCTTGCACTTCATTTTTTTTCATTAGTTATTTTTTTATCCTTTGGCTGTGCCAAATGCCACGTGGGAATCTTAGGCCCCCAACCAAGGATCGAATCCGCTCCCCCTGCATTGGAAGCGCAGAGTCCTAAGCATCCGGACCACCTATTTCTTGTAACTTTAAAATATAACCACCCCAATCGCTGAAATTTTACAGAAAAAAAAAAAAAGAAGAAGTCCAGCCACTGACATGAGGCTTTCTGTAACTCTCTCTCTCTCTCTGCACATGTTTCTTTCTTCATTTTGATGATCACCCAGGATGTCAGCTCCCTGGGCTATCCCTCCTCGCCCACTCCCATGCTTATCTGACAAAAGAATCAGAAGTCCTCTCCTATCTACCCATAAAGACACTTGATGAAAAAGCTTCCTGCTGGAGCTATCTGCAGCCCATGATACAAGAACACAGCCTGCAATAATGTTGCAGGTTGCAGCCTAGGAGTTACCCCAAATGGTGAGAAAATTTGTGCTGAGCACACAGAAGCCAACTGGAAGAAATGGACAATATTCTCTGGCAGGAGTGACACGCGCTGGAGCCCCAGTTTACCAGGGAGGAGAAGCCAGAGTCAAACACCTTCAGTAGCTTGTGCCTGGGCTTGGGATGAGAGGAGGTGGGAAACCCAAACTGAGTATCATCTGCAATGTGTCATCTCATGGTGGGATGGGGTCAATGAAGGCGACTTCTAAGAAACTTCTGGGGTGCCAAGACCAAACCCCTAGACCTCCTAGAAGCATCAGTTCATGCCTGTGTCTATAATCTCCCAGGAGAGCTTGGACATTAACGCTTGCAAAGCATTTCACAGAAGAGGATGTCTTCTGCGTCTTGGTTGTATACCCTCTCCTCAGTCTCTTCTTTGTATCCACCACTCTGGCCTACCCGCCACCCTCAGCACCCTCCCAATAAAGCCCCCCTTCAATGCCAAGATACAAATAGCCGAATACCCTCCGAGGGGTTATCAGCCTAAATTCAGAGCACATAGGGCTTCCCAGGTGACGAAGTGCTAAAGAATCCAACAATGCGGGAGACGCAAGAGGTACAGGTTCAATCCCTGGGTCGGGAAGATCCCCTGGAATAGGAAATGGCACACTCCAGTATTCTTGCCTGGAAAATTCCATGGACAGAGGAGCCTGTCGGGCTACAGTCCATGGGTTGCAGAGAGTCAGACATGACTGAGCGCACACACACATACAGAGCACATAAAAACAGAGGTCTGAAAAACACACGCACTTCTACCATCAAAGAACATTGGTTATTCACCATAATTCCACGTCTCCAAAACTCAAATTCCAGCCATCGATTCAACCCAGGCTAAATTCTAGTCACTCTTGAAAGGAAACATATCAGCCCAGTTCAAGGCAACATATGATAAGGATACATTGAAAATAATATCCAAAGTTCCACAAAGAGAAATAGTTATGTCAAATTTTCCTTTGACAACTTATCCATCATAAAGTTTCTCATCCCATTATGAAGAAATACACTAAGGAGGCAAGAGAAAGTAGAGAAAACTCTGACAGAGAGGGGAAGGGGACTGACCTTAGTTATTTTATTAGAACGATAATAAGAGCTAATGTCTTTTCAAGGACTATTTCCTGGCATGGAGCTATGTATATTTTATTAATAATTAAAAAACATTTGTGTGTGTGTTTTGGCCACATCGGGCGGCATGTGGGGTCTTAATTTCCTGGTCAGGGATCGAACCTGTGTCCCCTGCATTGTAAGACAAGAGTCTTAACCACTGGACCACCAGGGAAATCCTCAGAGCTATGCATTTTACATGCACTATCTCACATTCTCTTCCTCAAAACTTTGCCCCGTATTACCTTTCCTTCCTTGGAGAAGGGAACAGCAGCCCACTCCAGTATTCTTGCCTGGAGAATTTCATGGACGGAGGAGCCTGGCGGGGTACAGTCTATGCGGTCACAAACAGCTGGACAAGACTTAGCAACGAAACAACATTACGTAGAGAAACTTCATCAAGCCTCTGTGCTCCCGCACATGCTGTTCCCTCTGCTGAGAAGCCCTTCCAGTCTCATCTCCTCCCTGAGATGCTCTGAACACCTCTTAACCTTCATGAGACACTGACCGTCCCTGGGGAAGTCTTCCCTCTATCCCGAGCATCGTTTTCCTAGAAGCCCAGATTTTTTCTCCAGCCATTGACCACATGGTCACTGTAATCACTTGTTCCCAAGCCTTGTCTATTCATTAGCTGAGTGCTGTCCTCAAGGGCACTGATCTAAATGGACCTTTGTCTCCTCAGCATGTCACACAGAGCCAGGCCAACGCGACAAGCTTGACAAATATTTGTAGAATAGAGCAACACAGGAATACATTTCTCCCATGAAGATTGACCGATAAGAGGATTTCATTTTTTAAAAAAAAGCACATATCAAGACTCCTTCCAGGTACAGGTGTTTACCAGTGGAAGCCACACCTCCCCCCCAGGACAGTCTGTGCAGAGGGTGTCCAGCCTGCAGTTGACTTAAGCAAATTTCTCCACTGTCCATTTGGTCCAAGCAAACAACTTTGCTTTCTGCTCTCTCTCACTAAGAATCTTCAGAAAGTATTTTCTTATACATTTTCTTGGCTGTGCCTGGTATCAGCTGTGGCATGTGGGGTCTAGTTCCCTGACCACGGATTGAACCCAGGCCCCCCTGCATCAGGAGCTCAGAGTCGTCTTAACCACGGGACCATCAGGGAAGTCCCAGAAAGTGTCGTGAAGGATTTCAGGAAGCAGTGGGAGGGTCTGGCCCCCCTTTTTCATCTAAGGTTTAGCTTGTAAGCCCAGCAGGTCAGCCTGCTTCTCCGCCATCAATCCAAGGAGAACAGCTTCTTCAACTGCATCTCAAGCGGGAGAACCATCTACTGCCCGCAGGAAACCACTCCTGGAACCGAGTCACGGGGCTGGAAGGAGGGCAGCGGACATTCAAACCCAGGACCGCGAGTGCTCCGCGCCTGCTGCGTCTGGAGACGGAGGCCTTCAGATGTGTGCACACATCTGTCCCCATGTAGTCAGCAGGTTGTGTCTACGATGTCTTTGCTGGAGACGTTTCCTGGAGACCCTCCTGGGGAGGCAGGGACCCCAGGGGTCCAACCGCAGCGTGCAGCGGTCCAGCTGGTTCTGGAACAACCGCCAGACAGGAGATTGGATCTTGAAAGCCGAGCACGGGCACCTCTGTCCTCTCTGCCCCGAGGGCGATCCACCACCCCTCCCCAGGCTACTGGGGAGCCTGACTTGGAGCAGGACCTCTAGAGAGAGAGCAAGGCAGTCACCAGCTCCTCTGAGCCCTATGTGTGTGTGGGACACCCCAATCCCCCAGCCAACCTCACCCGGGTGAGTAGCTAAGCAGATAGATGAGGATCAGGTTCTCAACTCTGCCTCCAGTGAGCTGTGTGACCTAAGGCAAGTTGCTTCCTTTTCTAAATATGCTTCTTCATTCATAAAACGTGTAAGTAATACCTACCTTCCGGAACTGTGGAAGGTGTCAAGATAATCTCTGCAGAACACCTCCATCTGGGCATAGAATGTGGTCAATAAACGCGAGCTTTCTAGTTCTATTACAGTCAGTCCCTTGAGTGTTTGACTACAACCTCCCCGAGGGCAGTCTTCCTCTGTTTCCTAGGAAGCGGTGTTCTCAGCACAGGCCTGATGCCAACAGCGCTGTTTGGAATACGATGCCCCGTCTGTCAGCAGGATGAGCCTGCGACAACACACCCCAGCGACACGCGAGGCCTCTGGGGCCCGCAGACGAAAGGCAGAGCCGGGTCCCCTTGTCCGCTGGGTCCGCCCATCAGACGGCAAGCCTTCGCCACCACCCTCAGCCTCACAGGGGAAATGGTCTGAAGAGGATGCTGAGCCCTGGCTGACTGATCCTGCTCTAACCAAAGCTCATCCACACGCAGGTGTCACCCCGGGCATGGCCTGGTCAACCTCGCCCCGAGTGTCCGATGAAAGGACTTGATCTTCTTTAAAGGAATCTTCAGAGGCACAGAGCAAGGAGATGGGGGGCGAGTTGCCTGGCCTGGGGAGGCCCAGAACTCACGCGGACCTTTCGCCCTGCCCTGGCCGGCTTTCTCTGCCTCTCCCCCGGATGCTCCTCCTGGGGAAACGCTTGGAGCTCTAACCCTGTGCCACAGCTTCTAACACCGGTGGTCCTTCCACCTCCAGGGGTGAGATTCTCCACATGCATGCAAATACACACATGACATACACGTGGACATGACACATGCGTGATACATGTGCACATGACATGCACATCCACACATATACACAACACATGCACACGCATGTGCACGACACGTGTGTACATGACACCCGTGCACACATGTCCATGATGCATGCATGCACTTGTGTCCATGACACGCACACATCCTTGGAGGCATGTTCTCTCTTAGTGGAAACGAGACATGATGAGACCATTCTCTTTCATGCCTTGTGACCACCTTGAGCACGACCGTTACGGACCACGCTGCTCCTTTATTCACAACTGCAGGGTTGTTTACTGTGCTGTCTTCAAAGCGGGGAATAGATCCCATGACTTCTAGAGGAAGAAATCCGCAAATCTCTGGGCCAGGGGCAAGGGGAGCGGCCATCTGACCGGCACACGGGGTGGGGGCGCAAGGGGGCAAGGGTGCTCTGGGGGGCGGGCGAGTACTGAGCACCCGGCGAAGCGGGTCAGAGCCCAGCTCCGGGTCCCCGCTCCGGCTGCGGTGCCTGACACCAGCGTGACCTCGGGCAGGGACCACGACCTCCCTCGGCCTCACCCGCCACAGGGACCTAACAACGTCAGCTCTGGGGTCTGCAGCGGATAAATGGGGACCATCTCCACAGAGCCCTCCGCAACGTGTCTGGCTCACGGGAAGCCACCAGCTTTGAAGACATGACCATCCGCTCTCTCAACTTGCTTTGCCTCCGCCCTCTGACGGACGGCTGGGTGTTCGCTCCATCCAGGGCTGAGCAGACCGAAGCCGAGAGCTGCGGCGATTCGCCCAGGAGCTCAGAGTGGCCGGGGCCGTCCCCACCGCCCTGCCCCAGGGCCACCTTCCCGTCAGGGCTCCGCTCCCTTTGTCGCTGTCCCCCTGTGGCTTCCTGAGAAACCATGGGCCCCCTCGTGCCTCTAGGAGGCCGCCAGGGAGCGTGGCAGGAGACAGCAGCCGCAGGGAAACTTTTAAAGGGAAAAGAAAAAGAAAAGACCGCTTGCCTTCTCTTGGGGAGGTACCCCGCTGCACGCACGGAGAAGGGAGGGCAGCGCCCCCTCCTCTTTCTGCCCCTGCCCCCAGCAGCCCCAGGTGGGCGCCCGCTGGCTGGCCGAGTCCTGCGCTGGGACCTGGCCTCCCTGGAGCTGCCAGAAGACCTCAGCTCAGGCTGCCCCCCTGCATCCGCCCCGGAGGGGAGGGGAGCGGGCCTGGGAGGAGCGGCCTGACCCCCACCCCTTCCTCCGCATTCATCCTGGGGTCCTCCAAGGGGACAAGGGCCTGATTCTGTGACCCCTGAGCCCCGCCTCTCAGCCCCCAGCCCCCCAGCGGCCTGGGAAGCCTCCCGCCTACGTTCAGAGGCCTGGAGGCGCCGGGAGGGAGCTCAGCGCTCAGAGGCCCTCTGTGTGTTCCCCAGAACCGCTGGTCTGAAAAGGGGGTGCTCCCTGTGCGTACGGAAACCAGGCCGCCCAGGTCTTCGCAAGGAGCCACGTCTGCGCAATCCCGCCCTTTCTGGAAACTCCCAGCCCCTCACCCTCCTCCAAAGGTCTGAGTCAGGCCTCCACCAGAGGTGTGCGCACAGAAGCCTAGCTGACAGCCGTCTGCACGCAGAACTTCAGAAGTGGAC